>NW_022281149.1:8220-12903 GCF_004355925.1 Anarrhichthys ocellatus | reverse complement strand
AGTATTCAGTACATTAGTATGCAGTACATACTGAGTGAGTGTGTAGTATTCAATACATTAGTATGCAGTACATATTGAGTGAGTCTGTAGTATTTAGTATGTTAGTATGCAGTACTTACTGATTGAGTGTGTAGTATTTAGTATGTTAGTATGCAGTACTTACTGATTGAGTGTGTAGTATTTCGTACATTAGTATGCAGTACATACTGAATGAATACATAGTATACTATATACTAGTAAAGTTATGTGATCTTGGACAGCTGTTTTCTGTTGTCGTCGTCATGTATCTGAACGTGTCATGTGACTGTGGTTGTAGCTCCTCTCCCCTACAGAGCCTACACCACCCTCAGAGTTCCCTCACAGCTCGGCGCTCAGCTGACGGAGAAGCGAGGATCAGCAGACAGTCTGGTGGAGGCGGTGAGGAGACATTGAACGATCACTGACATTGATTGGTAACTTAAAGACGACCTACAGTCCCTGATTCTCTGTGCTGGTCTCTACAGGTTCTGATCTCGGAGGGTCTCGGTCTTTACGCTCGGGATCCCAAGTTCGTGGCGTTCGCGAAGCGGGAGATCGCTGATGCGTGTCACATGACGGTGGACGAGATGGAGTCGGCCGCCAGCGACCTCCTCGGCACCGGGAGCCACGGTTTGCTCAACAGCGATGCCGCCAACTCCGCCGCACTCTACAGCGACGAGGAGCCAATGAAGACGGGCCGCGACGAGGACGAGCTGGCCGACGAGATGACCTGTGTGACATCATTCTGATGGGCTAATGCTCGGAACCAATCAGAGACGAGACTGAGATAGACATCAGTGATTCACAGGACATTGAACCAATAAGGGGGCCAGGACAGAGAGGAGGGCGGAGCTTAATACAATTAACACTGACTGATGACATTTGGGAAAAAAGGATGAAGATGGCCGCCAGCAGAGGGTCGCGTCTCATTGGCTCGTTAACGTGGTGAACGCCGCTAAGCTGCACAGATTCACACTTTACCCACAATGCATTGTTGGCAGTTATATAGGTTGTGTTGTCATTTTGTAATTTATAATTCAAAGCATTTCCAGGTAGTAACACAAAGATTAGCTTTGAGCTAGCTTAGCTACATCAAAAGGGAAAAATACACCCATACCAAATACATCAAAGTATTAACCGTTAGCTGTTGTTCAGCGTTAGCTTACACTGTGAGTTAACAGCAGCGACCAAACATTGATGGATAACTGAGCACTGAGTTCAGACCACAAACTGAATATAAGAAGAGGACGTAGTCGCCATGACGTCTCTCATCGGTTTGTGGACAGTTTGAAGCCTCGAGTTTTTTCACACTTTTGTCCATCGCCATCTTGTTTTTTTTTGTGATCAGTGAACAGGAAGTGACCATATCTGGACTGAGGAGGAGTGACGTAGAGATGCTGTATACGTCACTGGTAGAGACCTGTCAATCAGCGTGTAGCCCCGCACTAAAGCATCCCCTGCTTTATGGTCTGTGTGACTCTAAATGGACCATAATGTACTAAATGAACATCATGCTGTATTGAAGAAGACTTGAAACTAGAGATTGAGACCATAAACTCATGTTTACAATGTTTACTGAGGTAATAAATCAAGAGAGAAGTAGAGTCATTTTCTCATAGACTTCTATACAACCAGAGGAGTCACCCCTGGTGGACACTAGAGAGAATGCAGCTTTAACACATGAAGCTTTGAAAAAAGCTTTTGTCTCCTGGTTCCAATGTGGTTTCCGCTAACAAGCTACACAAAGATTAGCATTGTGCTGTAACTAATTAGCTTTAGAAACGACATCCTCTGTCTTCAAAGTGAAGCACTTTGAAGACACGGACTCCCGA
The DNA here is from genome assembly GCF_004355925.1 of Anarrhichthys ocellatus. Lineage (NCBI taxonomy): Eukaryota > Metazoa > Chordata > Actinopteri > Perciformes > Anarhichadidae > Anarrhichthys > Anarrhichthys ocellatus. The sequence continues at coordinate 11,053 of NW_022281149.1, read as the reverse complement.
AGAAACTTTGTATTTCACCCGGATGGTGGTGGTTCAGCAGGGCGTAGAATGGTGGTGGTTTAGCAGGATGTAGGATGGTGGTGGTTTAGCAGGACGTAGGATGGTGGTGGTTTAGCAGGACGTAGAATGGTGGTAGTTTAGCAGGATGTAGGATGGTGGTGGTTTAGTAGGACGTAGGATGGTGGTGGTTAGGATTAGGGATAAATTATCATCAGTTACATAATCATGTTAAATTAAGATGGATGTCAACAGTGACATGTGTTTTCACTGTGAATCTGTGAGCTTCTGGACCTCTGATGTGTTTTTAATTCTGTTAAACATTGTGTTTAAATATTTGATGTATCTTTATTCTCATAAATGAAGACGATGGACTGAAGAGATCTTTTTTAGTCTCACAGAGACGCTTCTCTGACGTTTCTGTCTTTGTATCTCCGTCATCTTTTCTTTTTTTCTACTTCCCATCAGTCCGGACAGTTTCTCACCATTAAGGGCTTTTTAATCCCCCAAAAAATCCTCTTGAGATTCTGAGTCCGTCTGAACTTTACCTGAAATAAAGAGTGAAGATCAGCTGATGTCTGTTTGCTTTGACTTCTTATACTTTTGTAAACAGTTCATGTAATTTACTGCTTACATTGCCTATGAACAGAACGATACACTTCCTCTGAATATGAAATATGAAAATACGTTTCAAAAGAAAAAAGGAAAGAAAGAAAGAAAGAAAAAGAAAAATAGATGAATAAATAAATGAATACATGGATAAATAAAATTAAATATAAATTAAATATAGAGAGAGAGAGAGTTTGAGGAAGACAGTAGCTGTGCAATGAGAAAATAAGATAATGGGGAAATATTTTTATAAATTATAATACATGTAGTGTATTTAAGAAAAATTATATAATTATAAAATAGCTATAACTTTGTAATTCTGTTTAGGCCAGCAGAGAAGGCCTTGAAGGCCCTGACGGCCCGCCACTGGTTAAACTGTGATCAGCTGATATTAACTCTGGACTAACCTTTCTCTTCTTCTTCTTGATCTCTTTCAGTTGAACCGTTGAAGAGTTTTGTTGGAACATCTACTAAACTAAAGCACATCTGTTAGTAAAGAGACTTTCTACAAAATAAAAGCATCAGAGACACTCAAACTGTCCAGATGTTAATAATAAACATGATCACTGTAGTGATATTTAATTCTGCCCCACCATCATTTGTTTTGTGTTGTTGTGTCAGTTCATATTTTTTAATTTAATTCTTTACTCTATTTGTCATAAATTTGGTAAATATTTTAGTTTATATTTTATTATTTTCATTTATTTTTATTATTTTGTTTCATTAGCCCTTTCTGATTCACTGTTTTCATTATGTGTTTTTCTTGAAGTAGTTAATAGTTAATAAAGCAGAAACAGATTCTTTAAAGTTAATTTCAGTTCAGTTTTATTTTTTACAGATCTCAGATCGAGTCCCTGAACGCCTCAGTGTGACCGAGGAGTTCACATCTCGTGAGACTTACTCCGCCCCTGCGCTCGTGCTGTTTGGTGGGTGTTGTTGACCTCATCTTCAGGCAGATCTCGCGATGTTTGGCCGACTGACGGCGTTTGGAAATGGAGTCGGAGGGGGCGGGGTGCAGCAGAGATGTTTGGAGGCTCTTTTTTTTTTAAATATAAAATTATTTATTTAAATAAAAATGGCCGCCGTGGAGAGCGGAGAGGAGAGACTGTAAGTGTTTTTTTTGTTTTTTTTACATTTCATCCTCCCGTTAAAGCTCCGCCGCTTCCGACCACCGCACACCGACTTCTGTTGTGTGTTTTTATTGAAGTAAAAAGTGCGTTGATTTGTGCCCCGGCCTGTCTCCGTGGAGCGGGGTTTAGCGGGAATACGTCACCAACTTATTTAGCTAAGTCTGGTACTTTAGCTGCTGCTGTTGCTAGCGCTGTTAGCTTTATATTTCCTCCGTAGCTAAGGCGGACTTCCACACACAACTAACCCGGGATGGAGGTCAGGTCGGCGGCGGAGAGGAGGAGAGGTGTCCGTCAGACGAGCAGCGAGCTAACAGGCTAACGTTAGCATCACAGAATGTTTTCATCCGGCTGTTTAGACTGCTGTTACCCTGTTCACTAACCCGGGTTACCCTGTTTACTAACCCGGGTTACCCTGTTCACTAACCCGGGTTAGTGAACACACGTCATATAACTCATATCCGCTGCCTCAGTGCCGCTGAGCCAGGCTCTCTGTGTGTGTGTGTGTGTGTGTGTGTTGGAGTTTAACCTGCATCATCACATCAACACGGGTTCTCAACCTGAGGGAAGAGACCCGGTGAGGGTCCAGGGTTATGAGGGTCAGGACCAGAGAAAGAAGAAGTACTAAAGTATTATCAGCTAAATGTACTTAAAGTAACACAAGTACTCGTTATTGTTATTCATTTATTGTCACTAGTTAATATATATATATTTAAATGTTTGTCGAAGTCTAATTACATATACTTTGTGTACTATTGTAGTAGATTAGTATATAAATACTAACAAATTAAACTTTGCATTTTCAATCGTAGTAGAGTAGAAGTGTAAATACTAAAGTAAAGTACAAGTATGTCAACGGTGTACTTAAGGACAGTACTAACAGTGTAAATATATGAATACATGAATATATAAACACATGAATAGTCTCGTCGGTCGATCGTTTCACATCTTTTGAAGCAGAAATCGATTATTTTTTCATTTCTTGAACTTTTGAATTTGAAGATGTAAAGTTTCACTCTGAGAAGTAGTGATGCTGGTTTATTATACTTTATATATATATATATATATATATATATATATATATATATATATATATATTC
>NW_022281149.1:0-8120 GCF_004355925.1 Anarrhichthys ocellatus | reverse complement strand
ATGGATCTGTGTGTGTGTGTGTGTGTGTGTTTTAATCAATTTCATTAGTTTTCTTTAGTTTTCTTGATTCGTCTGTAAAATGTCACAAAACAGTGAAAAAAGTTTTTTGTCCTCAAACAAACATAAAATAAAACTTCATTGATCAATCAGTCAGCAGCTCTCGTTGGATGTGAAACGTTTCTGTCTTCAGATTAGAGAGCGTCGTCCTGCTGGTTCTCCTCTGAAGGCCTGAAGGCCTTTACAAACCGTCATTGTTTCTGTTGACAAAGACCAGATCCTGGATCCTCCAGGACCTGGAGGGTCCAGATCCTCCGTCCTCGGAGTCAGATCTAATAAATCCGTAACAATCTCTGACATATTTTGATGTTTTAAAAAAAGTAACACAAACGTAAACAAAGCGTTTTTCGAGCGACGTGACGTCTCTCAGCTTCCAGAGCTGAAGAAGAACAGATGTTGAACATCAGTAACATCTGCAGGCGTCTGATACCAGACAGGTCATAGCAACATGCAGAACGTTGTGTTCTAGTAACCAATATAATCATAAACACATTATAAGTAGATATGAATCGTGTCCCGTTGCTTCAAAAGAATAACTTTAATTTAGGTTCATGTTGTACAAACTGAGCATGCAGGCGTGTTATTTATCACCAGCGGCCATCTTTGTTTGAGTCGGGATCAGGACACTAAAACGAGAAGTAATCGACTGTTGATGAGTTTCCTGGTTTATACGCGTAAACAACCATGTGACGTCATCAGTGATGTAACGTGTGTGACGTTAACGGCATGATGTCATCTCCTTTTTCCCACAGGGAGGAGGGGGAGGAGGGAGCTGCCGGCCCCCGGCCCCCCTCCAGAGAGACAGACGGGTCCCACAGTAAGACCAAGAAGGCCCACAGGGAGCGTCGCCATGCCGACCGGGGGGCGGAGACCACAGCTGTGCTGCAGACGGGGGCGGAGCCACAGACCCAGGTAAGTCTGCAGGAGTGTTGCAACAACAGGAGGTCAAGAGGTCAGCTATCACTAAACAATGTGATCCAGTTTGATAAACTGGTTCCGTGTCGTTTCCGTCCTGCAGGCCTCAGAGCCGGTGGCGGGCCCCTCAGATCCGGGGTCGGAGGCCGTCAGTGAGTCTGCAGGTTCTCCGAGGCAGCGGCGCTCCGTTATACGGGACCGCGGGCCGCTGTACGATGACCCGTCACTGCCTGAAGGCTGGACCCGCAAACTCAAACAGAGGAAGTCCGGACGCTCGGCGGGCAAGTTTGACGTCTACCTGATCAAGTAAAACCAAAACCCACCTTTGTCTTTGTGCCGGTTCTTCGTGATCCGATGATGTCAACTGTTGTTACAGACGACGTGTTGTCGGTTCCGTTCTTTCAGCTCTGAGGGAAAAGCGTTTCGTTCCAAGGTCGAACTTATCGCTTACTTCCAGAAGGTCGGCGATACGACCACCGACCCCAACGATTTTGATTTCACCGTCACCGGACGTGGAAGCCCCTCCCGCCGCGAGAAGCGTCCCCCCAAGAAAGCCAAGGTGGTGAAACCATCGGGACGAGGCCGGGGGAGGCCCAAAGGTACTAACTTACTTAAAACATGATGTAACAGAAGGTATTTAATTGAAGTTATCGGTTAGCAGAGTTCATACAGCGTCTCTCGTTTCCTAGGCAGTGGGAAGGTGCGGCAGGCTACGGAGGGCGTGGCCATGAAACGTGTGGTGGAGAAAACTCCGGGCAAACTGCTGGTCAAGATGCCCTTCAGTAAGGCAGAATCTTCCACTGCCTCAAAGGTACGATCGGTCGGTCATCCGGGATCAATACATTCATCAGAGATTTAGTTTCAGGATCACAACAATACTCTGAAAGTACTTTACCCGAGCAACTTCCTCCAATTTACTGAGAACTACAGCTTTCAAATAGCAAAACAAATCTCAATGTGAAAGAGTTCCGACCTCTCAGAAAAAATTAGCTTTGACAAAGACAGAGCGGGTGTTTGACCTGAGGATGAGAACCCGGCTTATAGGCCTGAGGTTACACCCCCACGTGGGGTCCCACTGCTCTTTGTTGACGCCCAGAAGAATCCCGAACACAGCAAAATAAGAAGAGCAGAGAAAATCTAGGCAGGAAAGTGTTGCAGAATATATCTTTTAAATGTCAATAAGTTCTAATACCATTTAAAAGATCATCTTAAAGCTTAAGACGTACAATAAGTGTATTCAACATTGGTATTCAAGAGAACAACTAGTCACCAGGAGTCATGAGTGCATCTCCTTTAAACAAGCATCTAAGAGCATAAACCAGAGCAAACGTATAGAAACAAACTACTACGAATACAATAAGTTGTGGTGGAGGGTCCTTCAATGTTTGCTTCTCATTCAAAGACCTTTACCTCCCACATAGAGCTGGGCGACAGGAACAGGAAGAGGCTGTCTGAACTGAACCTGAGCAGAGTTTTATCTATAACGAACACTGAATGAACTGTTTGAGTGTACCTGGTACCAGAAACCCTTATTGATGATCAACTTCAGAGAAAGAAGCAGAGTTACCAACTGATAAGCACCTGGTAGTCAGTTAATAAAAAATCCTAACTTGTAGTGAGAGTGAACTGGCTGAGGAGTCTTCAACTTCCACCTTTAGAAGGAGTTTCATTGTCTCCCATGGGAGGGTGTGGATGTGGAATCTGTGTGGACCTTCAGGTGCTCAGAGTTGTGGCCTGAAAGTCATTGGTGCCAGTTGAGGTTCCAACCAAAGAACCAGCCGGTGCAGACCGAACAAAGAAAAGGGTCTTGAGGGGTTAATTAGAGAACTGGGCCTGAGAAAGGTTCCAGCAAAGGACTCGGGAAAGAGAGACGTGACTTTAGACAAACTGCTCGTCATGACTGGGGAAACCTTCAGTTGATGGAAGGAACGTCTTTATAAACTCCTGATTTTACCAGCAGTTTATTCTTGAAGGATACCGGAGGGGTTCCGGGAGTTTGTGTTTTGTAGAGAACACCTTGGACCTTGTTGCAGTACATAATCCAATATGTTATTATTCTTCATTTTTTCAAATGCAGTAACAATGTTGATGCTTATGCTACTTGTTGATGTAATTCCCTACAGGTGGTGTCTCCAGCCTCGGTGCCCAAGTCCCGTCCCGGCAGGAAGAGGAAATCGGAACAGGAACTTCCGGCTCCACCACAGACCACCCCCAAGAAACGGGGCAGGAAACCAGCTTCTGCCACAGCGGCATCATCAGTTGCCGCACCATCCGCCCCCACGGCATCAACCTCAACAGCCGGGAACTATGGTCCAGCGGCAATTTTGGCTGCAGAGGCCAAACGGAGAGCAGCCAAGGAGTCTTCCACCAAACTCGTCGTCCAGGAAACAGCCCTGCCAATCAAGAAGCGTAAAACGAGAGAGACAGTAGAGGAGGTGGAAGTTGTTCAGACTCCAACCACTACGACAACAGAGACTGAAAGGGTCGCTCTAGAGGGGGAGCCAGGTAAAGGGGAGGGAGCTCCAACCCCAGAACCTCAGCCCGCCCCCTCTGAGCAGAGCCAATCACAATCACAGAAGCAGCCCACTGCTTCAGAGGAAAGCCAACCACACGGACACAAGATGCATAAAGGGAGGAAGCACAAGGAGAAAACGGGAATAGCAGCAGGAGAAGGAAGAAGCAGAGGAGAGGAAGTAGATGAAGACGTCGGTGATAAGGGAGGAGGAGGAAGAAGTAGCAGCAGCAGCAGTAGCATCAGCCCATCAAAAAGCCACAAAAGGAAGGACCGGCCGCCTCACAAACACCACCATCATCACCACCACCACCACCATCATCATCGCCACCAACATTCCTCTGCCTCTACGTTGGATCAGCCTCCTCCTCCCCCTCCAGCCTCCGGACACTCAGCACCCTCCAGCCAGTCCGGGCCTGAAGCCAAGCCCCAGACTGTGCCTCAGCTCACCACCCAACAATTGCAGCACACCCAGCAAGCTCCTCCAAGACCACAATCAAAATCTGCCCCTCAGACCTCGCCTGAACCTCGCCATCCTCCCCCGCAACCTCGGCACCAACCACAACCCCGTTCCCAGCAGCATCCCCAGACTCAGTCTCCCAGTCAGCCCCAAGCCCAGCCTCAGTACCCAGCACCCCAGCCCTCTCCTACCAGGCATGTCTTGCCCCAACCAAGGTCCCAACCACCACCCCAAACCCACAGTCAGACCCAGGCCTCCCCTCAGAAAGCCCGGTCACAGCTTGCTCCACCTCAGTCGCACCCTTCTCAGTCCCCATCCATCCTGCACATTCATCCGCCCCAAACAAGGCATCTACAAACCCAGTCTCCAACAGTACTTCAACCTCAATCCCAGCCCACAACCCCAGCACGAACTGCGCCACAACCCCAGTCCAGGACCCCAGCCCAAACGCCAGCTCAATCCCAGTCCAGGACCCCAGCCCAAACTCAAGCTCAATCCCAGTCCAGGACCCTGGCCCAAACTCCACCTCACCTCCAACCCCTGACAAGACACCCATTGCAACACCAACTTCAGACTCAATACAGATCACAACCCAGACAGTCTCTCTCCCAGCCTAGGCCACCCCAGTCCCAAGCACAACCACACGTTCAGCGAATTCAAACACAGCCACGCCCCCAGCCCCACCCTCAGCTCAACAGGCCCCATGTGCAGCACCTCTCATCCCCCCGACCATCTCCCAGCCTAACCAGGACCAACCTGGGCCCGGCTCCACAGAACCAGAGTGAACAGCCCCAAGATCTGAGCACCACGCGGGCCGGCCGAGGAAGCCTGCTGCAGAGCCGAGAGGTCGGTGTAGAAGGCCTTGGAGCGGAGGGGAGACGGGAGCCGGCCGTGGCCTTGGAAAGCAGAGAGGTTTCAGGAGGAGAAAGAGGGTCAAACAGCACCTTGAGGCCTCCCAGCTCCACGCCCTCTGGACCTCCAGGAGTAGCTGGTGTCGGTCTGCTTCCCGTGACAGACGGTAGGGCGAGGCTCCGGGGGCAGGAGCCAGAGGCAGCGGAGCTCAGAGACATCGTCCCCCAGTCCGCCGTCCCCTGTCCCAGCCGAGAGGAGACCGTAGAGTCTCGGACTGCCGTCAGCGAAAGAGTCAGCTGATCGGTTGGGCCGACTGACCGGTCGCCTGACGGACTGAGTCCATCACCGGGTAGAAGAGGAGCGTGACTTCATGGAGGTGAAATGATTTTACACTGTTTTCAGATAAGAAGGATAACGTCTCTCACAGCTGTAGGACTGTCGCAGCTTCTACTTCGTCTGATGGTGTCTGGAGACTGAAGTTCTGGATCTGGAGGGGAGGACGGATCGTGTCTTTTTATAGGAAAAACAAAGAGGAAAAAAGTGTGTGTGTATATATAATCAAAAGGCAGCTGTTGTGTCCCGCTAGTCTCCGAGGGGAGGGGGGAGTTAGTTTGGAACTAAAAACGCTTAACGACACATTACTCTGAACGAAACCTTGCTTCCGAAATATAAACCCCTTTTTTTGTTTTTGTTTTCCGTATTTTGATAGTTTATTGTTTTGTCTCTGTTTTACAGCTTTAAACTCTGATATTATTGACTGATGGTCCTTCACTCATCACGTGCTGCTGAATGACTGTCCCTCATTTAAAGTCCTGTCTCACTCACAGGTTCACACCGGATACAACATTAATACAGAGGAGCTGAGCGGTCTGACTGACAGACAGACAGACAGACACAGCCGGAACGACAGATAGACCAATAGACAGATTATCTCTATATCTAACTTTCTGTCTCACTGTTTCTGTACCCTGTGAACCCGTCTGAGAGACTCGTCCTCCTGGCTGAACCTAGTCCTGGATCAGAAGCCTCAGAGGTGATGTGGGGCGGTGGTTTGCACCTTAAACTGGTTCCTTACAGACCTTCCCATGAACAAAAGATGGAGATCTGTAAGGGTTCCATCTTCTTCCAGACTGACCTCCCTACAGGTAGCGGATGTCTGAGGACTCGCATCCATCACCTCGCTCTGAAGTCTTTGGAAACCTTTTTGAATATCGTTTGAAATATCTGAACAACTTGGAGGAACCTTTTAGTTTCTTCAAGTGTTTCAGACGCAGCGAGTTGTTCTTCCAGTTAGAGATTCTTCTTCCATTCTGGTCTTCATTGAATCTGTCTTTGTTTCCAAAGGAAGCACCTTTACTATCGAACCAAACCCACTTAACTCCAGTAGCTTTATTTCAGTCCGCAGTGGTCGAGATGGACTTCATTTCTTATCGTCTTCGTGTTGAATGTCTGGAACAGTTTGCACTCCTCCAGTTTGTACAATCAAACCCGCCTGCATGTCGCTCGGAGACCTTGCAGGCCTTCGAGGTCCACCTCACCGGGGCCACCGTTGAGGGGGTGGGGGTGGGACGTTAAAGAACCCTGAACGAAGTCCAGTTCAGCTTCACGTGGAACCATCCTGAAGGATGAACCAATAAAAACAAAGGAAGACGAGATGTTGTTAAAGCTCAATATGAGAAATGAACTCATGATCAGGGTCACCGGACCAGAAACCAGGATCAACTAAAAGGTCTCGGATGTTTAGAGTTCCACTGAAGTTAGTCTTCATCCTCTGTGAAACAGTTACAAGAGGTATTTAAATCAAATCCTTCTCTCTGATTGGACCACTAAAAAGTGGGCGGGCTTAGAGTTTAGCAGCCTAGAGAGTCTTAAGTCCCGCCCCCTTCCCACGGTCACTTATTTCAGAAAAAATGATGTACAGCAGTCAACGTTTGAATTGAGCTCTTAATTACACAGAAGATGTTCGTACATTTAAAAGTCTGTCGTAGTGTCGTTTAGTTTTGTGGGAAACAGTCATCGAGGGTTAGGGCTAGCTAGCAAGACGAGCTAGCCAGCTAGGGTTAGAGTGAGCTTAGCTCTGTTCCAAATGTAACGTTCTCTTCCTGATGTGTTTCATCAGGAAGAGAACGAAGGAGTGAGACTTGTTGGTGAAAAAACATCCTGGTAACAAGTACAAGTATTTTCACAGTTTTATGACTTTCCTGACTTACAAAATGTTTTTTAAATGTACAAACATACATGTTAATTAATTCACGGCACAATTCAAATGAGATCAAATCTTAATTCGTCTCCCAATGTTGACGACTGGACACATTTATTCTGACGTCCAGTGATGGTCAACAGGAAGGGGCGGGGCTTCAGCTCTCTATACAGAGACACAGAGGACTGTTGACAGAGGTACATATTGTACTTTTACTCGTACAACGTTAATGCCTCCTCGTTGTGTAGCTCACTGCACATGCTCAGTAGAGGTTCTGTCCCCAGTGACCCCTCGATACAAACGGGTTTAGTGTTTCTACGAACATAAAAACCCTTTTCCTTCAGCAGTCTACAGCTTCAGCACACTGTCAACGTGAAGCTCTGGGATTGGCTGTCTGTCGGTGAAATGCAACCTGGGAGTTATAGTTTATTAATGAGATATTTTTTTAACCAAGTCCAGGATCCAGAGTGTCTGACATGGATCACAGAGTCCACATGTGGAGGCTCCAGCACTTTAACAAAGCCCAGAAATCATCCAATCGGTGAATGTCGATAAATGTGCCTCTTCCCCTCACCTGGCCGACAGGTGACGTCGTTTTGGATCCTCCTCCCTCTCTGCATACTCTGGCCCCGGTCCACCCGTCAGCATGCTGTCTGTCACGCAGCTGCATAAATCCAACGCCCCCTCTGTGAACCCTCCACCGGACTCGGCAGCCTCCAGTAACCAGCCGCCATATTTGCATGTTCCAGAGTTTTAGTGCCTCTAATATTGTGCGTCTTGCCAGAAGCCGCCATGTCAGCCGAGCCATGTTGTGTTTCTAGACTTAGTCGTGGTGTGTGGTGACTTCATAGTTGCTCATGTTGAGGATGAATATTCTGCTTTTACTCTGGTTGGATTCAGTGAAACTTCAAAAAACACTGTCGCTGTAGACAAAACTAGTTTTTACCTGTTTTCTTATTTTTCTTTCTAACTAAAAGCGTTTGTTGTCCCCTGAACCGTCTTCGTCTGGTGATTTACTGTTACTAGTACTACTTCAAGGTACTTCTACTTTACCTCCACTACATCTCAGAGGTACAAATAGTACTTTATACTGTACTACATCTAAGAGGTACATGTACTACATC
>NW_022281148.1:8221-12904 GCF_004355925.1 Anarrhichthys ocellatus | reverse complement strand
AGTATTCAGTACATTAGTATGCAGTACATACTGAGTGAGTGTGTAGTATTCAATACATTAGTATGCAGTACATATTGAGTGAGTCTGTAGTATTTAGTATGTTAGTATGCAGTACTTACTGATTGAGTGTGTAGTATTTAGTATGTTAGTATGCAGTACTTACTGATTGAGTGTGTAGTATTTCGTACATTAGTATGCAGTACATACTGAATGAATACATAGTATACTATATACTAGTAAAGTTATGTGATCTTGGACAGCTGTTTTCTGTTGTCGTCGTCATGTATCTGAACGTGTCATGTGACTGTGGTTGTAGCTCCTCTCCCCTACAGAGCCTACACCACCCTCAGAGTTCCCTCACAGCTCGGCGCTCAGCTGACGGAGAAGCGAGGATCAGCAGACAGTCTGGTGGAGGCGGTGAGGAGACATTGAACGATCACTGACATTGATTGGTAACTTAAAGACGACCTACAGTCCCTGATTCTCTGTGCTGGTCTCTACAGGTTCTGATCTCGGAGGGTCTCGGTCTTTACGCTCGGGATCCCAAGTTCGTGGCGTTCGCGAAGCGGGAGATCGCTGATGCGTGTCACATGACGGTGGACGAGATGGAGTCGGCCGCCAGCGACCTCCTCGGCACCGGGAGCCACGGTTTGCTCAACAGCGATGCCGCCAACTCCGCCGCACTCTACAGCGACGAGGAGCCAATGAAGACGGGCCGCGACGAGGACGAGCTGGCCGACGAGATGACCTGTGTGACATCATTCTGATGGGCTAATGCTCGGAACCAATCAGAGACGAGACTGAGATAGACATCAGTGATTCACAGGACATTGAACCAATAAGGGGGCCAGGACAGAGAGGAGGGCGGAGCTTAATACAATTAACACTGACTGATGACATTTGGGAAAAAAGGATGAAGATGGCCGCCAGCAGAGGGTCGCGTCTCATTGGCTCGTTAACGTGGTGAACGCCGCTAAGCTGCACAGATTCACACTTTACCCACAATGCATTGTTGGCAGTTATATAGGTTGTGTTGTCATTTTGTAATTTATAATTCAAAGCATTTCCAGGTAGTAACACAAAGATTAGCTTTGAGCTAGCTTAGCTACATCAAAAGGGAAAAATACACCCATACCAAATACATCAAAGTATTAACCGTTAGCTGTTGTTCAGCGTTAGCTTACACTGTGAGTTAACAGCAGCGACCAAACATTGATGGATAACTGAGCACTGAGTTCAGACCACAAACTGAATATAAGAAGAGGACGTAGTCGCCATGACGTCTCTCATCGGTTTGTGGACAGTTTGAAGCCTCGAGTTTTTTCACACTTTTGTCCATCGCCATCTTGTTTTTTTTTGTGATCAGTGAACAGGAAGTGACCATATCTGGACTGAGGAGGAGTGACGTAGAGATGCTGTATACGTCACTGGTAGAGACCTGTCAATCAGCGTGTAGCCCCGCACTAAAGCATCCCCTGCTTTATGGTCTGTGTGACTCTAAATGGACCATAATGTACTAAATGAACATCATGCTGTATTGAAGAAGACTTGAAACTAGAGATTGAGACCATAAACTCATGTTTACAATGTTTACTGAGGTAATAAATCAAGAGAGAAGTAGAGTCATTTTCTCATAGACTTCTATACAACCAGAGGAGTCACCCCTGGTGGACACTAGAGAGAATGCAGCTTTAACACATGAAGCTTTGAAAAAAGCTTTTGTCTCCTGGTTCCAATGTGGTTTCCGCTAACAAGCTACACAAAGATTAGCATTGTGCTGTAACTAATTAGCTTTAGAAACGACATCCTCTGTCTTCAAAGTGAAGCACTTTGAAGACACGGACTCCCGAAGAAACTTTGTATTTCACCCGGATGGTGGTGGTTCAGCAGGGCGTAGAATGGTGGTGGTTTAGCAGGATGTAGGATGGTGGTGGTTTAGCAGGACGTAGGATGGTGGTGGTTTAGCAGGACGTAGAATGGTGGTAGTTTAGCAGGATGTAGGATGGTGGTGGTTTAGTAGGACGTAGGATGGTGGTGGTTAGGATTAGGGATAAATTATCATCAGTTACATAATCATGTTAAATTAAGATGGAAGTCAACAGTGACATGTGTTTTCACTGTGAATCTGTGAGCTTCTGGACCTCTGATGTGTTTTTAATTCTGTTAAACATTGTGTTTAAATATTTGATGTATCTTTATTCTCATAAATGAAGACGATGGACTGAAGAGATCTTTTTTAGTCTCACAGAGACGCTTCTCTGACGTTTCTGTCTTTGTATCTCCGTCATCTTTTCTTTTTTTCTACTTCCCATCAGTCCGGACAGTTTCTCACCATTAAGGGCTTTTTAATCCCCCAAAAAATCCTCTTGAGATTCTGAGTCCGTCTGAACTTTACCTGAAATAAAGAGTGAAGATCAGCTGATGTCTGTTTGCTTTGACTTCTTATACTTTTGTAAACAGTTCATGTAATTTACTGCTTACATTGCCTATGAACAGAACGATACACTTCCTCTGAATATGAAATATGAAAATACGTTTCAAAAGAAAAAAGGAAAGAAAGAAAGAAAGAAAAAGAAAAATAGATGAATAAATAAATGAATACATGGATAAATAAAATTAAATATAAATTAAATATAGAGAGAGAGAGAGTTTGAGGAAGACAGTAGCTGTGCAATGAGAAAATAAGATAATGGGGAAATATTTTTATAAATTATAATACATGTAGTGTATTTAAGAAAAATTATATAATTATAAAATAGCTATAACTTTGTAATTCTGTTTAGGCCAGCAGAGAAGGCCTTGAAGGCCCTGACGGCCCGCCACTGGTTAAACTGTGATCAGCTGATATTAACTCTGGACTAACCTTTCTCTTCTTCTTCTTGATCTCTTTCAGTTGAACCGTTGAAGAGTTTTGTTGGAACATCTACTAAACTAAAGCACATCTGTTAGTAAAGAGACTTTCTACAAAATAAAAGCATCAGAGACACTCAAACTGTCCAGATGTTAATAATAAACATGATCACTGTAGTGATATTTAATTCTGCCCCACCATCATTTGTTTTGTGTTGTTGTGTCAGTTCATATTTTTTAATTTAATTCTTTACTCTATTTGTCATAAATTTGGTAAATATTTTAGTTTATATTTTATTATTTTCATTTATTTTTATTATTTTGTTTCATTAGCCCTTTCTGATTCACTGTTTTCATTATGTGTTTTTCTTGAAGTAGTTAATAGTTAATAAAGCAGAAACAGATTCTTTAAAGTTAATTTCAGTTCAGTTTTATTTTTTACAGATCTCAGATCGAGTCCCTGAACGCCTCAGTGTGACCGAGGAGTTCACATCTCGTGAGACTTACTCCGCCCCTGCGCTCGTGCTGTTTGGTGGGTGTTGTTGACCTCATCTTCAGGCAGATCTCGCGATGTTTGGCCGACTGACGGCGTTTGGAAATGGAGTCGGAGGGGGCGGGGTGCAGCAGAGATGTTTGGAGGCTCTTTTTTTTTTAAATATAAAATTATTTATTTAAATAAAAATGGCCGCCGTGGAGAGCGGAGAGGAGAGACTGTAAGTGTTTTTTTTGTTTTTTTTACATTTCATCCTCCCGTTAAAGCTCCGCCGCTTCCGACCACCGCACACCGACTTCTGTTGTGTGTTTTTATTGAAGTAAAAAGTGCGTTGATTTGTGCCCCGGCCTGTCTCCGTGGAGCGGGGTTTAGCGGGAATACGTCACCAACTTATTTAGCTAAGTCTGGTACTTTAGCTGCTGCTGTTGCTAGCGCTGTTAGCTTTATATTTCCTCCGTAGCTAAGGCGGACTTCCACACACAACTAACCCGGGATGGAGGTCAGGTCGGCGGCGGAGAGGAGGAGAGGTGTCCGTCAGACGAGCAGCGAGCTAACAGGCTAACGTTAGCATCACAGAATGTTTTCATCCGGCTGTTTAGACTGCTGTTACCCTGTTCACTAACCCGGGTTACCCTGTTTACTAACCCGGGTTACCCTGTTCACTAACCCGGGTTAGTGAACACACGTCATATAACTCATATCCGCTGCCTCAGTGCCGCTGAGCCAGGCTCTCTGTGTGTGTGTGTGTGTGTGTGTGTTGGAGTTTAACCTGCATCATCACATCAACACGGGTTCTCAACCTGAGGGAAGAGACCCGGTGAGGGTCCAGGGTTATGAGGGTCAGGACCAGAGAAAGAAGAAGTACTAAAGTATTATCAGCTAAATGTACTTAAAGTAACACAAGTACTCGTTATTGTTATTCATTTATTGTCACTAGTTAATATATATATATTTAAATGTTTGTCGAAGTCTAATTACATATACTTTGTGTACTATTGTAGTAGATTAGTATATAAATACTAACAAATTAAACTTTGCATTTTCAATCGTAGTAGAGTAGAAGTGTAAATACTAAAGTAAAGTACAAGTATGTCAACGGTGTACTTAAGGACAGTACTAACAGTGTAAATATATGAATACATGAATATATAAACACATGAATAGTCTCGTCGGTCGATCGTTTCACATCTTTTGAAGCAGAAATCGATTATTTTTTCATTTCTTGAACTTTTGAATTTGAAGATGTAAAGTTTCACTCTGAGAAGTAGTGATGCTGGTTTATTATACTTTATATATATATATATATATATATATATATATATATATATATATATATATTC
>NW_022281148.1:0-8121 GCF_004355925.1 Anarrhichthys ocellatus | reverse complement strand
ATGGATCTGTGTGTGTGTGTGTGTGTGTGTTTTAATCAATTTCATTAGTTTTCTTTAGTTTTCTTGATTCGTCTGTAAAATGTCACAAAACAGTGAAAAAAGTTTTTTGTCCTCAAACAAACATAAAATAAAACTTCATTGATCAATCAGTCAGCAGCTCTCGTTGGATGTGAAACGTTTCTGTCTTCAGATTAGAGAGCGTCGTCCTGCTGGTTCTCCTCTGAAGGCCTGAAGGCCTTTACAAACCGTCATTGTTTCTGTTGACAAAGACCAGATCCTGGATCCTCCAGGACCTGGAGGGTCCAGATCCTCCGTCCTCGGAGTCAGATCTAATAAATCCGTAACAATCTCTGACATATTTTGATGTTTTAAAAAAAGTAACACAAACGTAAACAAAGCGTTTTTCGAGCGACGTGACGTCTCTCAGCTTCCAGAGCTGAAGAAGAACAGATGTTGAACATCAGTAACATCTGCAGGCGTCTGATACCAGACAGGTCATAGCAACATGCAGAACGTTGTGTTCTAGTAACCAATATAATCATAAACACATTATAAGTAGATATGAATCGTGTCCCGTTGCTTCAAAAGAATAACTTTAATTTAGGTTCATGTTGTACAAACTGAGCATGCAGGCGTGTTATTTATCACCAGCGGCCATCTTTGTTTGAGTCGGGATCAGGACACTAAAACGAGAAGTAATCGACTGTTGATGAGTTTCCTGGTTTATACGCGTAAACAACCATGTGACGTCATCAGTGATGTAACGTGTGTGACGTTAACGGCATGATGTCATCTCCTTTTTCCCACAGGGAGGAGGGGGAGGAGGGAGCTGCCGGCCCCCGGCCCCCCTCCAGAGAGACAGACGGGTCCCACAGTAAGACCAAGAAGGCCCACAGGGAGCGTCGCCATGCCGACCGGGGGGCGGAGACCACAGCTGTGCTGCAGACGGGGGCGGAGCCACAGACCCAGGTAAGTCTGCAGGAGTGTTGCAACAACAGGAGGTCAAGAGGTCAGCTATCACTAAACAATGTGATCCAGTTTGATAAACTGGTTCCGTGTCGTTTCCGTCCTGCAGGCCTCAGAGCCGGTGGCGGGCCCCTCAGATCCGGGGTCGGAGGCCGTCAGTGAGTCTGCAGGTTCTCCGAGGCAGCGGCGCTCCGTTATACGGGACCGCGGGCCGCTGTACGATGACCCGTCACTGCCTGAAGGCTGGACCCGCAAACTCAAACAGAGGAAGTCCGGACGCTCGGCGGGCAAGTTTGACGTCTACCTGATCAAGTAAAACCAAAACCCACCTTTGTCTTTGTGCCGGTTCTTCGTGATCCGATGATGTCAACTGTTGTTACAGACGACGTGTTGTCGGTTCCGTTCTTTCAGCTCTGAGGGAAAAGCGTTTCGTTCCAAGGTCGAACTTATCGCTTACTTCCAGAAGGTCGGCGATACGACCACCGACCCCAACGATTTTGATTTCACCGTCACCGGACGTGGAAGCCCCTCCCGCCGCGAGAAGCGTCCCCCCAAGAAAGCCAAGGTGGTGAAACCATCGGGACGAGGCCGGGGGAGGCCCAAAGGTACTAACTTACTTAAAACATGATGTAACAGAAGGTATTTAATTGAAGTTATCGGTTAGCAGAGTTCATACAGCGTCTCTCGTTTCCTAGGCAGTGGGAAGGTGCGGCAGGCTACGGAGGGCGTGGCCATGAAACGTGTGGTGGAGAAAACTCCGGGCAAACTGCTGGTCAAGATGCCCTTCAGTAAGGCAGAATCTTCCACTGCCTCAAAGGTACGATCGGTCGGTCATCCGGGATCAATACATTCATCAGAGATTTAGTTTCAGGATCACAACAATACTCTGAAAGTACTTTACCCGAGCAACTTCCTCCAATTTACTGAGAACTACAGCTTTCAAATAGCAAAACAAATCTCAATGTGAAAGAGTTCCGACCTCTCAGAAAAAATTAGCTTTGACAAAGACAGAGCGGGTGTTTGACCTGAGGATGAGAACCCGGCTTATAGGCCTGAGGTTACACCCCCACGTGGGGTCCCACTGCTCTTTGTTGACGCCCAGAAGAATCCCGAACACAGCAAAATAAGAAGAGCAGAGAAAATCTAGGCAGGAAAGTGTTGCAGAATATATCTTTTAAATGTCAATAAGTTCTAATACCATTTAAAAGATCATCTTAAAGCTTAAGACGTACAATAAGTGTATTCAACATTGGTATTCAAGAGAACAACTAGTCACCAGGAGTCATGAGTGCATCTCCTTTAAACAAGCATCTAAGAGCATAAACCAGAGCAAACGTATAGAAACAAACTACTACGAATACAATAAGTTGTGGTGGAGGGTCCTTCAATGTTTGCTTCTCATTCAAAGACCTTTACCTCCCACATAGAGCTGGGCGACAGGAACAGGAAGAGGCTGTCTGAACTGAACCTGAGCAGAGTTTTATCTATAACGAACACTGAATGAACTGTTTGAGTGTACCTGGTACCAGAAACCCTTATTGATGATCAACTTCAGAGAAAGAAGCAGAGTTACCAACTGATAAGCACCTGGTAGTCAGTTAATAAAAAATCCTAACTTGTAGTGAGAGTGAACTGGCTGAGGAGTCTTCAACTTCCACCTTTAGAAGGAGTTTCATTGTCTCCCATGGGAGGGTGTGGATGTGGAATCTGTGTGGACCTTCAGGTGCTCAGAGTTGTGGCCTGAAAGTCATTGGTGCCAGTTGAGGTTCCAACCAAAGAACCAGCCGGTGCAGACCGAACAAAGAAAAGGGTCTTGAGGGGTTAATTAGAGAACTGGGCCTGAGAAAGGTTCCAGCAAAGGACTCGGGAAAGAGAGACGTGACTTTAGACAAACTGCTCGTCATGACTGGGGAAACCTTCAGTTGATGGAAGGAACGTCTTTATAAACTCCTGATTTTACCAGCAGTTTATTCTTGAAGGATACCGGAGGGGTTCCGGGAGTTTGTGTTTTGTAGAGAACACCTTGGACCTTGTTGCAGTACATAATCCAATATGTTATTATTCTTCATTTTTTCAAATGCAGTAACAATGTTGATGCTTATGCTACTTGTTGATGTAATTCCCTACAGGTGGTGTCTCCAGCCTCGGTGCCCAAGTCCCGTCCCGGCAGGAAGAGGAAATCGGAACAGGAACTTCCGGCTCCACCACAGACCACCCCCAAGAAACGGGGCAGGAAACCAGCTTCTGCCACAGCGGCATCATCAGTTGCCGCACCATCCGCCCCCACGGCATCAACCTCAACAGCCGGGAACTATGGTCCAGCGGCAATTTTGGCTGCAGAGGCCAAACGGAGAGCAGCCAAGGAGTCTTCCACCAAACTCGTCGTCCAGGAAACAGCCCTGCCAATCAAGAAGCGTAAAACGAGAGAGACAGTAGAGGAGGTGGAAGTTGTTCAGACTCCAACCACTACGACAACAGAGACTGAAAGGGTCGCTCTAGAGGGGGAGCCAGGTAAAGGGGAGGGAGCTCCAACCCCAGAACCTCAGCCCGCCCCCTCTGAGCAGAGCCAATCACAATCACAGAAGCAGCCCACTGCTTCAGAGGAAAGCCAACCACACGGACACAAGATGCATAAAGGGAGGAAGCACAAGGAGAAAACGGGAATAGCAGCAGGAGAAGGAAGAAGCAGAGGAGAGGAAGTAGATGAAGACGTCGGTGATAAGGGAGGAGGAGGAAGAAGTAGCAGCAGCAGCAGTAGCATCAGCCCATCAAAAAGCCACAAAAGGAAGGACCGGCCGCCTCACAAACACCACCATCATCACCACCACCACCACCATCATCATCGCCACCAACATTCCTCTGCCTCTACGTTGGATCAGCCTCCTCCTCCCCCTCCAGCCTCCGGACACTCAGCACCCTCCAGCCAGTCCGGGCCTGAAGCCAAGCCCCAGACTGTGCCTCAGCTCACCACCCAACAATTGCAGCACACCCAGCAAGCTCCTCCAAGACCACAATCAAAATCTGCCCCTCAGACCTCGCCTGAACCTCGCCATCCTCCCCCGCAACCTCGGCACCAACCACAACCCCGTTCCCAGCAGCATCCCCAGACTCAGTCTCCCAGTCAGCCCCAAGCCCAGCCTCAGTACCCAGCACCCCAGCCCTCTCCTACCAGGCATGTCTTGCCCCAACCAAGGTCCCAACCACCACCCCAAACCCACAGTCAGACCCAGGCCTCCCCTCAGAAAGCCCGGTCACAGCTTGCTCCACCTCAGTCGCACCCTTCTCAGTCCCCATCCATCCTGCACATTCATCCGCCCCAAACAAGGCATCTACAAACCCAGTCTCCAACAGTACTTCAACCTCAATCCCAGCCCACAACCCCAGCACGAACTGCGCCACAACCCCAGTCCAGGACCCCAGCCCAAACGCCAGCTCAATCCCAGTCCAGGACCCCAGCCCAAACTCAAGCTCAATCCCAGTCCAGGACCCTGGCCCAAACTCCACCTCACCTCCAACCCCTGACAAGACACCCATTGCAACACCAACTTCAGACTCAATACAGATCACAACCCAGACAGTCTCTCTCCCAGCCTAGGCCACCCCAGTCCCAAGCACAACCACACGTTCAGCGAATTCAAACACAGCCACGCCCCCAGCCCCACCCTCAGCTCAACAGGCCCCATGTGCAGCACCTCTCATCCCCCCGACCATCTCCCAGCCTAACCAGGACCAACCTGGGCCCGGCTCCACAGAACCAGAGTGAACAGCCCCAAGATCTGAGCACCACGCGGGCCGGCCGAGGAAGCCTGCTGCAGAGCCGAGAGGTCGGTGTAGAAGGCCTTGGAGCGGAGGGGAGACGGGAGCCGGCCGTGGCCTTGGAAAGCAGAGAGGTTTCAGGAGGAGAAAGAGGGTCAAACAGCACCTTGAGGCCTCCCAGCTCCACGCCCTCTGGACCTCCAGGAGTAGCTGGTGTCGGTCTGCTTCCCGTGACAGACGGTAGGGCGAGGCTCCGGGGGCAGGAGCCAGAGGCAGCGGAGCTCAGAGACATCGTCCCCCAGTCCGCCGTCCCCTGTCCCAGCCGAGAGGAGACCGTAGAGTCTCGGACTGCCGTCAGCGAAAGAGTCAGCTGATCGGTTGGGCCGACTGACCGGTCGCCTGACGGACTGAGTCCATCACCGGGTAGAAGAGGAGCGTGACTTCATGGAGGTGAAATGATTTTACACTGTTTTCAGATAAGAAGGATAACGTCTCTCACAGCTGTAGGACTGTCGCAGCTTCTACTTCGTCTGATGGTGTCTGGAGACTGAAGTTCTGGATCTGGAGGGGAGGACGGATCGTGTCTTTTTATAGGAAAAACAAAGAGGAAAAAAGTGTGTGTGTATATATAATCAAAAGGCAGCTGTTGTGTCCCGCTAGTCTCCGAGGGGAGGGGGGAGTTAGTTTGGAACTAAAAACGCTTAACGACACATTACTCTGAACGAAACCTTGCTTCCGAAATATAAACCCCTTTTTTTTGTTTTTGTTTTCCGTATTTTGATAGTTTATTGTTTTGTCTCTGTTTTACAGCTTTAAACTCTGATATTATTGACTGATGGTCCTTCACTCATCACGTGCTGCTGAATGACTGTCCCTCATTTAAAGTCCTGTCTCACTCACAGGTTCACACCGGATACAACATTAATACAGAGGAGCTGAGCGGTCTGACTGACAGACAGACAGACAGACACAGCCGGAACGACAGATAGACCAATAGACAGATTATCTCTATATCTAACTTTCTGTCTCACTGTTTCTGTACCCTGTGAACCCGTCTGAGAGACTCGTCCTCCTGGCTGAACCTAGTCCTGGATCAGAAGCCTCAGAGGTGATGTGGGGCGGTGGTTTGCACCTTAAACTGGTTCCTTACAGACCTTCCCATGAACAAAAGATGGAGATCTGTAAGGGTTCCATCTTCTTCCAGACTGACCTCCCTACAGGTAGCGGATGTCTGAGGACTCGCATCCATCACCTCGCTCTGAAGTCTTTGGAAACCTTTTTGAATATCGTTTGAAATATCTGAACAACTTGGAGGAACCTTTTAGTTTCTTCAAGTGTTTCAGACGCAGCGAGTTGTTCTTCCAGTTAGAGATTCTTCTTCCATTCTGGTCTTCATTGAATCTGTCTTTGTTTCCAAAGGAAGCACCTTTACTATCGAACCAAACCCACTTAACTCCAGTAGCTTTATTTCAGTCCGCAGTGGTCGAGATGGACTTCATTTCTTATCGTCTTCGTGTTGAATGTCTGGAACAGTTTGCACTCCTCCAGTTTGTACAATCAAACCCGCCTGCATGTCGCTCGGAGACCTTGCAGGCCTTCGAGGTCCACCTCACCGGGGCCACCGTTGAGGGGGTGGGGGTGGGACGTTAAAGAACCCTGAACGAAGTCCAGTTCAGCTTCACGTGGAACCATCCTGAAGGATGAACCAATAAAAACAAAGGAAGACGAGATGTTGTTAAAGCTCAATATGAGAAATGAACTCATGATCAGGGTCACCGGACCAGAAACCAGGATCAACTAAAAGGTCTCGGATGTTTAGAGTTCCACTGAAGTTAGTCTTCATCCTCTGTGAAACAGTTACAAGAGGTATTTAAATCAAATCCTTCTCTCTGATTGGACCACTAAAAAGTGGGCGGGCTTAGAGTTTAGCAGCCTAGAGAGTCTTAAGTCCCGCCCCCTTCCCACGGTCACTTATTTCAGAAAAAATGATGTACAGCAGTCAACGTTTGAATTGAGCTCTTAATTACACAGAAGATGTTCGTACATTTAAAAGTCTGTCGTAGTGTCGTTTAGTTTTGTGGGAAACAGTCATCGAGGGTTAGGGCTAGCTAGCAAGACGAGCTAGCCAGCTAGGGTTAGAGTGAGCTTAGCTCTGTTCCAAATGTAACGTTCTCTTCCTGATGTGTTTCATCAGGAAGAGAACGAAGGAGTGAGACTTGTTGGTGAAAAAACATCCTGGTAACAAGTACAAGTATTTTCACAGTTTTATGACTTTCCTGACTTACAAAATGTTTTTTAAATGTACAAACATACATGTTAATTAATTCACGGCACAATTCAAATGAGATCAAATCTTAATTCGTCTCCCAATGTTGACGACTGGACACATTTATTCTGACGTCCAGTGATGGTCAACAGGAAGGGGCGGGGCTTCAGCTCTCTATACAGAGACACAGAGGACTGTTGACAGAGGTACATATTGTACTTTTACTCGTACAACGTTAATGCCTCCTCGTTGTGTAGCTCACTGCACATGCTCAGTAGAGGTTCTGTCCCCAGTGACCCCTCGATACAAACGGGTTTAGTGTTTCTACGAACATAAAAACCCTTTTCCTTCAGCAGTCTACAGCTTCAGCACACTGTCAACGTGAAGCTCTGGGATTGGCTGTCTGTCGGTGAAATGCAACCTGGGAGTTATAGTTTATTAATGAGATATTTTTTTAACCAAGTCCAGGATCCAGAGTGTCTGACATGGATCACAGAGTCCACATGTGGAGGCTCCAGCACTTTAACAAAGCCCAGAAATCATCCAATCGGTGAATGTCGATAAATGTGCCTCTTCCCCTCACCTGGCCGACAGGTGACGTCGTTTTGGATCCTCCTCCCTCTCTGCATACTCTGGCCCCGGTCCACCCGTCAGCATGCTGTCTGTCACGCAGCTGCATAAATCCAACGCCCCCTCTGTGAACCCTCCACCGGACTCGGCAGCCTCCAGTAACCAGCCGCCATATTTGCATGTTCCAGAGTTTTAGTGCCTCTAATATTGTGCGTCTTGCCAGAAGCCGCCATGTCAGCCGAGCCATGTTGTGTTTCTAGACTTAGTCGTGGTGTGTGGTGACTTCATAGTTGCTCATGTTGAGGATGAATATTCTGCTTTTACTCTGGTTGGATTCAGTGAAACTTCAAAAAACACTGTCGCTGTAGACAAAACTAGTTTTTACCTGTTTTCTTATTTTTCTTTCTAACTAAAAGCGTTTGTTGTCCCCTGAACCGTCTTCGTCTGGTGATTTACTGTTACTAGTACTACTTCAAGGTACTTCTACTTTACCTCCACTACATCTCAGAGGTACAAATAGTACTTTATACTGTACTACATCTAAGAGGTACATGTACTACATC
>NW_022281147.1:4697-12908 GCF_004355925.1 Anarrhichthys ocellatus | reverse complement strand
TGTATATATGTATATATATATATGTGTATATATGTATATATATATATATGTGTATATATGTATATATATATATGTGTATATATGTATATATATATATGTGTATATATATATGTGTATATGTGTATATATATATATATGTGTATATTATGTGTATATATGTGTATATATGTATATATGTATATATATTTTATTTAAAAAAAGGAGTTCCAGATATAATCGACCTTTTATAAAAACCTCATAAAATGTTCAGCTCAAATCACATTGATATTCACAAGTTCTTCACATTTTAAATGTAATTGTAACTATTTTATAGTTTATCAGAACACTTTTTAAATGGATTCCTGTTTAGTTTGTGAACAGATTTGGATAACACGTAAGACCCATTGTATTAATTTAAACGTTTCAAATATTAAATGACTTTTGTAATATATTTTAGTTTGAGAGTATATTAATTTGCACTTCCTGTTCTAAATGTTCTGTTCATACAATACGATATAACAAGTGGCGGCTGGTCAGTAGAGGGCGCTAGGGGGCCGCTCCACCTAGAGCCACAACAAATACAATACAATTAATGATTATAAACTATACAAATTGTCAATATTTGTGTTTTTTAAATATGGAATCACCAGTAATATGTGTAAGATATGATATCTGCGGTAAATATATGCTTTTCCTGCACGTCCACTCCGCGTGTGCACGGGTTAGGGTTAGTTAGTTGACACCGGAAGCGATCCTCCCCCAAGACCCGTTTGAGAGGAGAACTTTGAGGAGAACCTTCAGGCCAAAGAGCTGATCCCAGATCTGCCTGACCTCACAACCAGACAGCAGACTAGCGGGAAAGGGAAGCAGTACATGAAGCTTCTCCACTAGCTGAACACCAGACAGGTTTGGCTAGCTGGATGACGTCATGCTAATAACTTATTTAGCATTTTAAAACAACGGGGACAGATCCAGCACGGACAGTTAGGGAGTGAGAGACATGAAGCACCTGCTGAGACATGATATATAGTTATTAATACATCATTATAGGCAACATTATTTTCTAACAAATGAAACTAACGATCCCTTCGCCTTCAAAATAAAAGCAGGACATTTCCATTGTCTTTATGCACGTTTTCTTCACTGACTGAAGATGTTTTATCCTTCACCCCATGATGTGACAATTTTGTAAGGTTTTATAATAAATAAACACGTTTTTTTCAAAGCACAACGTCTGGATTACTATCATTACCTTATTGTACTTTATTGATACTATGATAGTTTATATACACCATATTTAAAACATGCCTCCAGCTACTCTATATATTCTGTCTTACTATTACAATTAATAAATAGTATTACTATTTATTTAAGTAGTATTTTTACTTGTATTATTACACCATACTGTGTTATGTTACATACATAATATACTGTATCATACTATACAATACTGTACATATTATTCTGCTGCATACTATAATATTCTTACTACTATTAACTATTACATTGCACATTATACTAGATCTATTCTTTATACTATTAAATAGAATAGATCTGTATTGTCAATGTGCTGAGACCAATGAGAACAATGAGCAATACCATTAAAGGTAATAATATATATACCAAGACTAAAATATTATAAAGAACAAATATTTCTGCTGCCGTCTCCAGAAACGTTCTCTGGGTCAGAGATGTTACATTTTTATTATTTTCTCTGTATAATATATGTTTAATTATTAAATCATGAAGCAGACTAACTGTAAAAATAAACATTTTGACCATTGTCATGTAGTTATTTTCACTCTATCGATTTATTGCATAATCTATAGTGGATCGAAGTGTTTATCTTCATGTTTACACTCAAATAATTGTATTTGTAATTAATAATAATAAAATCACTTTTATCCATCTGAGAGATTGTGACATTATTGTAACCAGAAATATACGGTTAAATAATAATAATATTGTAGGCCTATACCTAAAAGTATGTGTTTTTTTAGACTTTCCTTTAATTGTTTCCATTTTTCTATTGAATTGGTGAATATTTTTATTTCCCAGGTAATTAAACAAACCAAAAAAAGAATAATATATATACATTTGATTGAACTCAACTGATGAGGGCTCACAATATTGATTTGTTTTAAATGTAATTAATAAACTTGACATGTGACATAAAGATGGTGCTGATTTGTTTTCTAAGAGGTCATTTTATCAAAATGTTGTTTATTATGTGAACTGTCTCTAAATGAACGTGTTTAATCTAATAACCACATATAAAACACTTTGTAATGTCTCCATCAGGTGGAGAAACAAGGAAACTCAAACCAGCCAACAATCTGAGTATGTTTCAGTTTATTTCATAACTCGTCTGCATATATTATCAACAATTTAACAAACAGGATTTCTTTTTTCTGTTAAAAACACAATGTAACATTGACGGGATGAGGTTTAAACATGTGATACACTTAAACCACTTATACACAGAGAAACTTTTGGCTTATTCAGACCAATTTGGCAGCGTTGTTTTGGGGAATGGCGTCAGAAAGAAGGTACTTGATGGACGGAGGCAGCTTCACGGATGATTCACACTCACAGGCAGCAAAGTCTACGGACTCCACACAGAACAAAAGGAAACTACCTCCACTACTGTTGGCAGTACACAACATCCTCCGGGTGGATATGAATGTTCAATCAAAACCATGCATTTAGAAATAATAAAGATAATACACTTTGCAGGTATTTGCCTACAAACGGTTTGCTTTTCAAGAGAAACATGTTTGATTTGATTGAAAGAAAAAGGACCACGAGCTCCAGTTTGTGCCTCTGATGGGATCAGGTTTTACATCATGAGTTCTTTTATAGAAATACGTGGCTCTAAATCTACTTAAAGTTACTGCAAAGAAGTTTTATTTAGTGTTGATTCTGTTGGTCCCTGTGGACTAAAGTGGTAGTGTTTCTGAGCACCAGTCCCTTTAGAAAAGCTCTCATTCTACTGCAGCAGGGTCTGACAGTCTGACCCTCTCAGTCCTGGTTCTCCCATGCCTCCCCTCCCTCCAGCGGATCCAGTAATACATCCTGGGTCTCCAGCAGAGAGGAGAAGCTCTGCTCCTAAAGTAAGAGGAGGAGGGGGAGCTCCCCCTCCTCCCTCTGGAGCTCCTGATCTGGGTCCGTCCACGGTGGACCGGTCTCTGCTGGAGGATCTGGGTCTGTCCACGGTGGACCGGTCTCTGCTGGAGTCTGAGCTGAAGGAGGTTCTGGTGAACCTGCATGAGTTCATCTGGTTTCACCAGAATCCGACCCGGTGGTTCCGATGACGAGCGTTAAGAATAACTCTATAGAAACAGACCATCTTCTCTCTGATGGTCTCTTTACTGATGGAGGTCTGATAGAGGATCAGGACTACACTGAGACTGGTTCATATAGAGGATCAGGACTACACTGAGACTGGTTCCAACTCTCAAATGTGAAAACATTGATTCCCTTGAAAGGCACAAACTGAACCACCGATGCGTTTAGTAACTGAGTTCATATTAAACGTGTGTTGGTGTGTTTGTGAGGTATGTGGACAGCTAATGGAGGATGTTTGTAGGACTTCAGGGATAAGGCTGGACGTCTCCGATCTACACAGTACAGGGATAGCAGCTTCAAGGATACACAAAAACATTTCACCACTGCAGAAAACAGGATTGAAACAATACAACAGGAAATACTGTGAACGCTCAAATAGTGGTCCACGTCTGTAGTTGAAAGAGGAAATTATTTGTAATAAATCCTCCTGTTTTTTAGAGTATATTTGATTATATTTCAGTCAGAACCATTGCTCTATTGTTCTGTGTTACCTTGTTATTTAGTCCTTTGCCCTTTCACATTAAAAGCCTCCCAGTTATCAAGGGACGATCATCACTTCACTTCCACTGGAAGACTTTTATTGTGAAATGTTTTATTTTTATTACTGGCAGTGATAAAAGCACAGAAAAAACATGTTGTTTGTTTTATTCTTTTAACTTTTGCATCAGTCTTCCTTCTTACACGTAATCTTGTTTCCAAAAAGCTACTAAATACCTAACGTCCGCTAACAAGGCACAAATCAAATGTTAAATTATTAAAGGGGGAAATGCTTTGTTCTCGTCGTCATTAATATTAGGCAGATGGTAGAGATGTGAAATGTTTGACTCAAGAACATCCAGGACCTCTTCCTCTTCTGGTGTCCCCCCATGGGACTTTATTTTGCAAGAAAATATGCATAGTAGTGAATGGCAAAATTTTCTTTTGATCCCGTTTGAGTTATGTCATGAATTACACAGATGATGTTTTTCAATTTAAAAGATAATATTGTACATCAAGTTAGTTTCAGTTTGTCGTGAGATCATTTACTTTTATGTGAAACAGCATGGCCGTTAGCTTGGCTTGCTAGCTAGCTAGCTAAATTGGCTCTGTTTTAAATGTAATGTTATCTTAACTAATATGTTTTACCCCCAGACTATATTAGAAGTGGACGTACTCGTCGTGACGTCACTCGTTAGTTTGTGAACGTTTTGAAGCCTTGAGTTTGATGATTTTGCTGTCGCCAAGTTGTTTTTTTGAACCAGTAAACAGGAAGTGACCATATCTGGACTGAGGAGGAGTGACGTAGAACTTACAGAAACAGCCTTGGTCGAGGTCTACGCTCTTTGAGCGCCCTTCTAGTTTAATATGAGTTTATACTTTTCTAAACAAAGTCGGCCTTTTGAAAGGCACAATTTCAAGAGAACCAATAAACTGGTCTGCTTATGGTCGCTGAAATTATATTATATAATAATTCTTGACCTTCAGAGAGAAGATATGTTGAAGACAAGAAATGTGGTTGAAAGCTCTGCAGCTAATTGTTGGACCTTTGTGGTTTGATTTGGGGATGAACTTTAACCTCCTGAGATTGTACTTTGTAAAGAGCGTAGTCTCATAAAGCCGTTATGATTTGGATGTTTACAGCTCAGAAACAGCAGGAACTCCCATTAGACATGAAGGCATCTTATGATATTCATGGCCCACAATGGCCCACAATCGGTAGCAAATACCTAATTTAAATAGCATCTAGAGGACATTTTTTAAATGGCTTTGGTCGCTGTTTTGGCCAACATCTAACCAACACATTTAAAATTCATTACCAGCTGGCTAAAATTGTTCCCCATTCTTTCATTTCCTATTACTGGAGCCATTATTGGGCTTTTTAAATTTGAGCATTCACAGAATTTCCTCTCCCATTCTGGCGAACACATTCATTCATTGTTCTCACCGTCACACGTACTCATGCCACTTATAGTTGCTTGATTGATATGTAGGAGGAAGTACAAAATAACAGCAAGAAGAACAGGCCACACAAAGGTAGAGAAATACTAAATACTTCAGATTCAAGCCCCTGAACGAAACAGTAGAAACCGGAAAAACATCGCTCGTAAAAGTCCAACAGCTGAGACGAGAGGAGCCCGTGGTGTCGGCCCGGACGGAGAGACCCTGAATGCATCTTGCTGTTGGGGACACTGGTGTTTTTTTTATGTCTGAGATAGACTATGGCTTTGGCTCCGGTCAGAGCAGGAGGAAGGGATGTCCAGGGAAAACTAAACATAGACGAATTCAGCAACAACCAAACGTCCTCTCTCTCCCTTAAAATGTGTTTTTTGTTCTCCCTTCCGCTCATCTGTCTTTCAATCGTTTTAGAAAAATAGAAATCAGGAAAACATCGTTACAAAAATAAAACCAAAAAGTTCGTCCAAAGTCTACATCCACATGACAACTTCACATAAATATGGACTGATATTGCACAGCGAGGGATTTTCTTCTGATATGAAGTAAATCACGAACACAATTTGTAGAAAAACAAAAAAAGAACACGATAGGACGTTAAAATTATCAATATTTGCATTTCCTGGTTAGGTTTTTTTTTTTTTTTTTTTTTTTAACTCCAGAGAGATAAAAAGCGTGAGCTCGATCCCGGCCCTCCTACATCAGCAGATATAGATCCTCTGAGTCAAAAGAAAAAAAAAAAAAAAAAAAAGCAAAAGCTTCAGAAGTATCACTGGTGAATTTTGGTTGAAGGCACAGAGTTCCAAAAAAAGGTGGTGGATGCTGTTCGTTGGAGGGCAGCAGCAGTGTTGTGTTGTTTTGCGTGTGTCCCGGTCGACGGGGGTTCGATTCTCCTGATGATCGGAGGGCAGGGCGTCAACTCTCTGTGGAGACACAAACAAACAGAACACAAGCCTTTAGTGTTTACTGACTCTGAAAAACGGTGGAAAGAAACAAGCAACTTTTCTCAGTCGGACTACAAAAGTGTGTTGAAAGTCTCAAACCAAAGTATCCTCACACAACGGTTCATATCACGTCTTTCACAAAAATTAATCCTCATTTTTCGTGCGTTTTTCTCCAAAAATTCAGCAGAACGTGTCAATTTCTGCTCGTTAATGAACACAGTCTTTTTAAAATAAACTTCCATCTTCACAGGAAACTTAAAGAGGTTTAGGAAACAGAAATACTCAGTTAGGTTTAGGAAAAGATGGTTGTTTTGGTTAAAATAACTACGGAAGTGGCGTTACTTAAGTACGCAAGTTACGTGATAAATAAATCTTCGTAAACTTCTTGTTTCACATGAGGAATGAACTGCTGTCTCCTGGGTGAAAGACCGTTTTTTATTTGACATGTTTAATTTATTAGCAAACTGTTTCCTACTTTCTCATCCAACAGTTGCAGAGCAACGTGATGATCCGGTAATCTCACTTTTAGCTCCGCTTTTGGTCTCCACCACCTCGTTTAGCTGCTAAATGCTCCACGATGTTCACCAGCTCGTCTCTAACCGAGTCTGTCTGCAGTTTGATGCTCTGCAATACTGAACAGTGGCTTTTTACAGCTTCTTCTTGATGCTTTGTCATTGTAAGTATATTGATTACAGCAAATTTCTGATCAATCACAAGTCGGACAGAAATGTGTGTTCGCAGGTGATCAATTCTGAGGAAGAAAATTAATTAAATTTAAAAAGGCAGAAAACGGCCTTGCAGTTGCAGAGTTATGACAAATTTGTTAAAAAACAGTGAACATTGATCCGTGAATGCACCAACACCAAAGATGTTTTCTCGACTTGAAGCTGTGAGGTTGATTGAATTCGATCAGACAGCTTTAAAGAAGCAGTTTGATGTGAAAAAAGGTTCCTCTCTGAGGGTGTTTTTCTGCCGGGTTGGTGAACTATACGAGTCCTCACCCCCCCCAAACCTTTCAACATCTTCCTCGAAGTTAATCCTGCCCACAAGCGGCAGATGGTGCCGGGAGCATCCACGGCTGTTCCCTCAACAGCTCCTGTAGTTATGAATGATTGCATGGTCTTAGGCATTAAGTTGGATCAGTGTAATCCCAGCGCAGCATATGCAGCCGGCCGGCCTGCACGGCCAAATCCAGCAGGCGGAGGAACTTTCCTCCTTCACTTTTCGCCGGATTGCCGTACGAGGGACGGCACGAGGTGTCAACAGTAGAGAGCGTAGACTGTAGAGCCGGAGGGATGCTGACACAAAAACAAAGCAAGTGTGTAAAATAAAAATAAATATAAAAGAAGAGCTACATCTCAATTTGCTCACGCAAAATTCACACCAAAGGCAATCACAATAGAGAGTACTGAAATAGACATGACTCGGCACTCTTACACTTCCTGTTCCCTTGTGTGGAAGTCGATGTGGGTTTTTTGGTGTTTTTGGTTCGATGTTTGAAGTCATTTCTTTAAGATTTGAACATTATCCCTCTGAGATATTATGGACTAGAAGTATGAACGTAGTAGAAAATGGAAATACTCAAGTACCTGGAAACTGTACATAAGTAGAGTACTTGATTAAATGTACTTTCATTCATAACATAAACAAATCCCCCCCCCCCCTTCCTGTGACCTCGCTGTGAATGTGTTAATCATTGATTATCCGGCGATCACTCGACGGATTTATAATGTTTATCTCAGCCGGTCAAATCTCACACTGAGTAAAGTCCTCTAGAGGATAAAGCGCTGAATGAAATGTGATTTACAATATTCATCAATGTGCTTCCCTATAAATATGCTTTATGCAGGTCCTCAATGGCTTAAATTCAAATGTACAACTATTAGGTTTAAAGCATTAAAATATCTTATACTTGAATTCACAAGTTCTTCATTTGAAATATTTTTTAATGAATTTAATACTTTAATACTTTAGTACTTTAATACTTCCCTCGTTAGTCTCCTCTCCT
>NW_022281147.1:4333-4597 GCF_004355925.1 Anarrhichthys ocellatus | reverse complement strand
CTGCTCACATGTCCCTCGTTAGTCTCCTCCCCTCCTGCTCACATGTCCCTCGTTAGTCTCCTCCCCTTCTGCTCACATGTCCCTCGTTAGTCTCCTCCCCTTCTGCTCACCTGTCCCTCGTTAGTCTCCTCCCCTTCTGCTCACATGTCCCTCGTTAGTCTCCTCCCCTTCTGCTCACCTGTCCCTCGTTAGTCTCCTCCCCTTCTGCTCACATGTTCCTCGTTAGTCTCCTCCCCTTCTGCTCACATGTCCCTCGTTAGTCTC
>NW_022281147.1:0-4323 GCF_004355925.1 Anarrhichthys ocellatus | reverse complement strand
GTCCCTCGTTAGTCTCCTCCCCTTCTGCTCACATGTCCCTCGTTAGTTGCTGATTGAAGATTTGATTTTCCTACCGTCTCTTTCTTGTCATTAACTAAACAATTCTGCTCTATTTTAAGCTTTGTGAGAAGTATTTTTCTCTTGATATTTGTTTCCAAATCAATAAAAGAAACACTTAATATTTAAGTTTATTTGAAAATTAAAAACATTTAAAAAACTTGATTTTCAGTGGACAACAAGGACGAGTAACTTATAATAAATAAAATAATAATCTAAAGTTGGTGCTATATTTCTTCATTGTTAAAAGGTATGGAAAACATTTCATATCTTCAGTCCCACATGTGTCCACTAGGTGGTGCTGCAGTATTTCACTAGTGTTTCTCTCTTTATGTTGGAGTTTATTTTGGGGTTTTTAGAGGAGAGATGCTGCTCAGTTCTGTTTACTTCATATGTTGTAGTTTTCCTCTTTAAATTGTTTGCATATTAAATAGTTTTTATTTCCAGGAATCATTAAAACCTTTGAGGATAACATCGTTAATATAATAATTAAAGATAACAGGATGACGTCTTGTTTAAACTCTTCTAACAGCTTCAGATGGAGTAACGTTGTCTCTTGACCTCTGCAGACGTAGTTTATTATTGTGACATTTAGTCTCTCTCTCTGTTTCTCTCGTTCTCGCTCCAGCAGTCTTCTCCCCTCTGGACTATTTTAAGCATGAACGTGTCGCGTGTTTGATGATGCAAAGCAGATTAACATGCAGAGATCTGTGTATGTTGGTTCAGTGGAGGAGTCACCGCTAAAGATGAAGACGATGTCCTACATGTCTGACGTTTACACGGTGGGAATATATGCACAGAGGAAACTGTGTGTGTGTGTGAGTGTGTGAGTGTGTGTGAGTGTGTGTGTGTGTGTGTGTGTGTGTGTGTGTGTGTGTGTGAGTGTGTGTGTGTGTTAGATTTGATGATTCACTGCTCGGGTTGTGAAACATCACGCTAACCTGGAGGGTGTTTTTTCTTCACCCCACTGCTGTCAGCTTAGAATGAAGCGGAGGTTTTATGTTTAAAACAATAATGTGTTTGGATTTATTCACATTTGCCGTGTTCCATAATGAAAAAGGGCCGAGTGTGATTATCTGTTTTAACCTTGACTCTTTCAACTCACATATTTACTATCGTCATAAATAAAAAATAAAAGGTAAAATAAAGTACTGGTGGAGGTCATTTCCTTCAATCGTCACAACATGTGGTTAATAATAAATACCCATAATAAGCTTGTAGTAAATATGAGGTGACAGTCGGAGTCCAAGTAATGACAAACTAGACGATTTATAAAATGTACAACCTAAAGATAAAATAACATTGTTTGTTGTAATAATCACAATATTAATAATAATAATAAAAATAACAGTAACTGTATCATTATGAAAAAATAATAAATACAAAATCTTATGGTTTAAAAGGTAAATAAAAAATAAATAGTTTTATTTTATCAACCCTCCACTTTTATATTTTATTATGAAATATTTTTTTGTATTCTTTTAAAAAGGTACAATGTGTAATACCTGGCCACATCGTCCAAAACAAGGGTCAGCATTTCACCTTTACTACTGTGTCCAAAAATAAAATATCAAATATTAAAAAATATAATCTGACTACTAACAAACAGCTGAGCAACAATATGCAAAGATTCAACCAAACTCTGAAAACTGAAATAACCAAAATAAGACTGCTTTCTCATCATATTAACGTGTGACGTTATTTATAGTTTGTTGGATCGACTTTGAAGCTACAGTGACTCACCATCGCCTCTCCAGGACACAAGTGGTACTACAAGACGGGACGGGTCGGGGCTAGCTGGTTAGCATGCTAATTTGAGTAGATATCATAATGTCAACACTGTAACTTCCTCACATTCTGGTGATGATGGTAGTTCATGTTTTAAGTGTTTTAAAACTATAATTCTAACCAGATCAAGATCAACCCTTTATTTATGTATTTATATGTTCGATAATGTGGCATTTGTTGCTTCTGGGCCTCCAAAAAAATACTTTAATAATAATAATTCAGCTTTTATGCCCCCCATATTTGAAACAAACTCCCAGAAAAGTGACATCTGCTCCAACTCTTCTTTTGAACTCGTCCTTAAGACTTTTCCGTTTGCATTTAATTAAGAACAGTTTGGGATTATTTATTCTTATCTTCACTCCTGTTTTCTATATTTCCAAATACTTTACAGTTGTGTATCCTGTCTAAACGTGTTCCCAGCAATGGAAACATAAAAACAAAAGAACATTTAAGATATTTAACATAATCCACAAAAAACATCATCATCTTTATTTTTTTGTGCTTTTGGGACTCGATAAAACTACAACCCTTACTGTAGGTTTAATCAATATGCATTTATTTAATATTCAGACTCTTTGGTTTGAATTAGAGTACATCATTATAGGGAGTTCAGACTGAGTTTCTGTAGCTGAGGGACCAGAAGTGAAACATGTTTTTACTTTAAATGTATCCCGGGGTCATAAAAAAATATCCCAGATTTGGAACATTTAAGATATTGAATAAAATCCCTCTATCAGCAGCTTTATTGCAAAAAAAATATCAGTGTTGACATCAACAACACGAGGAGCGGATGTGTTTTTGTGCAGAGACCCTCCCTGACCTCTGGCCGTGAAGATGGCCGGCAGATCACCGCATTATGGACTTAATAACTAGACACTGCAAATCCCAACAGGACGCTAACTCGGCATCGCTCGGCCTCGGTGCTGCAGCGCTGCAGGACTTAACTTGAGCCAAAGTGTTTTTTGCAACCATTACACAAACACCACCGCAGGTTTAAAAAGGATCTGCACACGTTTCAGACCTCAGCAGGGGAGGAAGAGAAGAAGAAAAAAACATAAATTGACCGTATCCAAATCTGTTTCCACACCCAACCTACGTAATCCGGGGACGGTCTGGCTGTATTTTGCACAGACGGGAATTATGGGAAATCTGTGACAGTGACGGGCACTCAAGAAGAGGCCTGCAGCCGTTACGGTATCTTCTCCACATATGTGCAAAAGCAGCAGGGCGGGCTTTAAAGACGCATGTTGGTGGAGAGATGAAATAACAGCAGATATTAAAGTGTCACTGAAGTAGTTAGGAGGGCAAACGTAAGTGGATTTATGTCGTAAAGGTTTGTTTCAGCCTGTAAACAGTGAATGAACCCTTTTCTGCAATAAGTACAAGATGAAAGTGAAAACGATTGATGCAACCTTGCATCGTGCGCCATTCATTTCTTTCAAAGCGTTAACCAGGTCTCTGTGTGAATGAGATGAAATGTCCTGCAGTAAGAGCTAGCATAGCAAGCTACACGTCAACACAAGCCGTGACAAACCTTCCTTCTATTTAGCAGATTAATGCATGACAATAAATACAACTTTAGCCTTAAAGCATTAAATAAACATCCCCATACTCACTTTACACTTGCCACTTACAGCAATAAAAGCAACAAGACTAAGAGGCTAGAGACGTGCTAGCTGCTAGCCGTGAGGCGGCACGAGCGTGCTAACATGCTAACAGTGACAATGCTAATGCCACATTTACATCATATCTGTAATTACGAGAAGCCGACTCTGAATGTGATGGAGTTACATGATGAAAAACTAAATATATTGGTTGTAAAATAATTACAAAAGCCACAATCGACGGCACTTACGTCCAAATAAAATACCATATATGTCATTTATTTGTATCTGGTGTCACTGGTGTGACGACACAACACGTCTAACGGCAGTTTGTGAAACAGTCACAACATTTGAATCTGAGTGTTTTTACCAACAGGTGAACCTCTCACGCGGTTAACATATCTGCTTCTCTAAAAAAACGTCAGAGATGAATGAACACTCGGCAAAACCCACGACTTCACACCTTCATCCTTTGGCGAGAGGGAAGTGTGATGAAGACGAGCTGCAGCGAGACGTTTTCAATGAGAGTCACAGAGGAGACACGCATGATGAAGTCGAGGCACAGTTTCTGCAGCGTGTTACATCACAGAAGTGGCCGAATCACAGCCGTGCCCCTCAGTTACTGTGTCCGGGGTTAGGTAACGCTTAACACGTGAGTGAGGAGAGGAAGGACACTGAGAATCACCTCCGTCTCTGCAGCTCTACCGAGCTCCTTTAACCCTTTAAGTGTTGCAGCACTTTATGAATCCCATAAACCATGTTAGTACACTGAGAGAAACAGAAGGTCACCTGATCTTCACCTTCTGTGACCATATCTGGACTGAGGAGGACGTAGAGACGGCGTATACGTCTCTGGTAGAGACCTGTCAATCAC
>NW_022281146.1:12375-12947 GCF_004355925.1 Anarrhichthys ocellatus | reverse complement strand
TCGTATCCTCAGCGTCGTATCCTCAGCGTCGTATCCTCAGCGTCGTATCCTCATTATCGTATCCTCATTATCGTATCCTCATTATCGTATCCTCAGCGTCGTATCCTCATTATCGTATCCTCAGCGTCGTATCCTCATTATCGTATCCTCAGCGTCGTATCCTCAGCGTCGTATCCTCATTATCGTTTCCTCATCGTCGTATTAGGTGACCCGAAACAATTGGATATATTAATTCATATATTAATACTGTACACTGTAATCCCTCCTCATGATCTTCCTAAGAGTTTTTTTGGCAGGTTTTCCTGATCTGAATTGAGGGTCAGAGGGTGCAAGAGAGGAAGGAAGATTAGAAACACTGTCTAAACATGTTGATCCTATCAGGATCAGAGGAGAGGAGACAAGGGGAGGAGCGGAGGAGGGGAGGAGAGAGATGAAGAGAGGAGGAGGTGAGGATGAGGAGAAGAAACAAGGTTGAGAAGCTTTTCACTGAAGCATGAAATGAGAATTAGAAGATTGTTACTGCTGGAGAACACACACACACACACACACACACACACACACACACACACACA
>NW_022281146.1:0-2375 GCF_004355925.1 Anarrhichthys ocellatus | reverse complement strand
GAGTCGCCCCCTGGTGGACACTAGAGAGAATGCAGCTTTAACACTTCAAGCATCGACTTCACCCCTCAGAACCAAAGGTTGTCTCCTGGTTGGACTGCAGATTGTGTGTGTGTGTTACAGAGATACTCTGAGTTTGTTCCCTTGTTGTGACCTCATATTCCTGATTAATGATGCAAGTTGGACCCAAACAATGAAAACACACGCACACACACACACACACACGCACACACACACACACACACCACTGAGACGTTTGTACATTCACTCCCAACACATCAACATACAACACAGTCACACTTCTGAAGTCACTGCGTGCAAACATGGGAAGGACGGACAAAGTCAATTTCTTTCCTTCTCGAGCTCATCGGTCTGTAGTTGAAGCGTAAACGATGAACGAATCACTGTCCAGTCACACGTCTCCTGACGCAGAGTTTGGGACACAATTGTGCAAAATGTGAAGTGAGTCAGAACAAAAATAATGTTGCTGTAGTGCCACCGTTAAGAAATGTCATCAAATGTATCATTAAAAAAAGAGCAATTAAAGTAAAAAATACAAGTCAGTAAGTAATGTAAATGTGACATCAGCTGGTGTAACATACTCACATGATATCTTATAATATAATTCAGTTCAGTATAGTGTGAGATATAAATGGAGTAGAGTAATAATGGGACATACAGTATTATCTCTAAAACTAGATCCATTCATGAAAACTGGCCACAGAGGAACGGACTCAAGAGATGAGATGCATGCAGACATTATGCAGACAGAAC
Organism: Anarrhichthys ocellatus; assembly: GCF_004355925.1. NCBI lineage: Eukaryota > Metazoa > Chordata > Actinopteri > Perciformes > Anarhichadidae > Anarrhichthys > Anarrhichthys ocellatus. The sequence continues at coordinate 1,604 of NW_022281146.1, read as the reverse complement.
TCTCAACCCGTCTCTTTGGTTGTTATAACGTGAGTTAACTCCGAGTGACGTCATAAAGCAGAGACGTTAACTAAAAACCGTAAAACATTTTGATTATCAGTCTGGTGATTCTGTCCTCGACACACAAAAAGATTTTACTGTAAACTCCATTTACATTTCACAAACACTTTTAATGAAAGTCTGCGTGCAGTGAGGAGGTCAGGGCCGATGGAGGCGTCCAACTAACAGGACTTTCACCCAGGAGACCAAAAGTCAAGGTTAACTTATTTTAATTCACTTAAAGGTACAGTGTGCAGCATTTAGAGAGATCTATTATTATTAATATCATTATTACCTATTATATAATATTCATAACTATGTTTTCTTTAGTATATAATCACATGAATCTCATTAGCTTAGAATGAGCCCTTCATATCCACATAGGGAGCAGGAGGCGGAGTCCGCCATGTTGCACCACCATGTTTCTACAGTAGCCCAGAACGGACAAACTTAACACTGGCTCTAGAGGGAGACTTTAATGTTTGCATGATACCTGAAGGCCACCGTAGTTCTCTACATGCCCCATGGGAGGAGTTAGGGGAGGGGTTTTCAGTTTGATGTAATCTGCAACTTCGCCACTAGACATCACTGAATCCTACACACTGCTCCTTTAAATAGAGTAGCAAACACAATCATGCTTTTAGCAGATACTGTATGTGTCCAAGACACATTTTCTTCGGGACAATAAAGTCTATCTTATCATATGTTTTACCAAAATCTAACCAAGTAGTTTAATTTTACAACATGAACCACGTGTTTAGAACTGTGACTGTCAGCCGGTAGATAAATACGTTACGTAATTCAGTTTAGTTGCTAGGGAAACTTAATTTAGTCCGATTCTGCTAACAAACAAACAAACTGTAACCTGCTGAGCAGAAACACGTATCTACATCTACAGGCCCAAAGAAATTACAATTAAAAGATCTGTTTTTTTTTAAACCAGTTATGTGTTCAGATCAGTAAAACTGCATCCGAAGAGTTAAACATGAGGTTTAGGAGGGAAGACAATGACAATTCATCCGTCACTGTCTAGTTTTAAGGTGTTGTTGCTGTAAAAAAAACAAGTGTCTCGTATCTGGAGACAAGTGGAGCGGTTTATGTTTCACTCTGAACTCCGCAACCTCCACAGAAAACACAGTTTGTTTCCCTGCAGAAGATTCTGGTTCAGCTCCAGATGACCTGCACGCCTCCACATTCCTCTGAGAGAGTGTGTTCGTGTGTGTGTGTGTGTGTGAGAGTGTGTGTTTGTGTGTTTCCCCACATGTGTTTCTGATCATCGAGCAGAGACAGAGAAAGAGGTGGATGAGACACAATGACGTCTTTTTTTATTTAAATTTTTAAAACAGAATGATGGTTGATTGGTTGATGGGTCGGTTGGTTGATTGGTTGATGGGTTGATTGGTTGGTTGATTGGTAGATTGGTTGGTTGGTTGGTTGATTGGTTGATGGGTTGGTTGATTGGTAGATTGGTTGGTTGGTTGATTGGTCGGTTGGTTGATTGGTTGGTTGATTGGTCGATTGGTTGATTGGTCGGTTGGTTGATTGGTCGGTTGGTTGATTGGTCG
>NW_022281145.1:12375-12947 GCF_004355925.1 Anarrhichthys ocellatus | reverse complement strand
TCGTATCCTCAGCGTCGTATCCTCAGCGTCGTATCCTCAGCGTCGTATCCTCATTATCGTATCCTCATTATCGTATCCTCATTATCGTATCCTCAGCGTCGTATCCTCATTATCGTATCCTCAGCGTCGTATCCTCATTATCGTATCCTCAGCGTCGTATCCTCAGCGTCGTATCCTCATTATCGTTTCCTCATCGTCGTATTAGGTGACCCGAAACAATTGGATATATTAATTCATATATTAATACTGTACACTGTAATCCCTCCTCATGATCTTCCTAAGAGTTTTTTTGGCAGGTTTTCCTGATCTGAATTGAGGGTCAGAGGGTGCAAGAGAGGAAGGAAGATTAGAAACACTGTCTAAACATGTTGATCCTATCAGGATCAGAGGAGAGGAGACAAGGGGAGGAGCGGAGGAGGGGAGGAGAGAGATGAAGAGAGGAGGAGGTGAGGATGAGGAGAAGAAACAAGGTTGAGAAGCTTTTCACTGAAGCATGAAATGAGAATTAGAAGATTGTTACTGCTGGAGAACACACACACACACACACACACACACACACACACACACACACA
>NW_022281145.1:0-2375 GCF_004355925.1 Anarrhichthys ocellatus | reverse complement strand
GAGTCGCCCCCTGGTGGACACTAGAGAGAATGCAGCTTTAACACTTCAAGCATCGACTTCACCCCTCAGAACCAAAGGTTGTCTCCTGGTTGGACTGCAGATTGTGTGTGTGTGTTACAGAGATACTCTGAGTTTGTTCCCTTGTTGTGACCTCATATTCCTGATTAATGATGCAAGTTGGACCCAAACAATGAAAACACACGCACACACACACACACACACGCACACACACACACACACACCACTGAGACGTTTGTACATTCACTCCCAACACATCAACATACAACACAGTCACACTTCTGAAGTCACTGCGTGCAAACATGGGAAGGACGGACAAAGTCAATTTCTTTCCTTCTCGAGCTCATCGGTCTGTAGTTGAAGCGTAAACGATGAACGAATCACTGTCCAGTCACACGTCTCCTGACGCAGAGTTTGGGACACAATTGTGCAAAATGTGAAGTGAGTCAGAACAAAAATAATGTTGCTGTAGTGCCACCGTTAAGAAATGTCATCAAATGTATCATTAAAAAAAGAGCAATTAAAGTAAAAAATACAAGTCAGTAAGTAATGTAAATGTGACATCAGCTGGTGTAACATACTCACATGATATCTTATAATATAATTCAGTTCAGTATAGTGTGAGATATAAATGGAGTAGAGTAATAATGGGACATACAGTATTATCTCTAAAACTAGATCCATTCATGAAAACTGGCCACAGAGGAACGGACTCAAGAGATGAGATGCATGCAGACATTATGCAGACAGAACTCTCAACCCGTCTCTTTGGTTGTTATAACGTGAGTTAACTCCGAGTGACGTCATAAAGCAGAGACGTTAACTAAAAACCGTAAAACATTTTGATTATCAGTCTGGTGATTCTGTCCTCGACACACAAAAAGATTTTACTGTAAACTCCATTTACATTTCACAAACACTTTTAATGAAAGTCTGCGTGCAGTGAGGAGGTCAGGGCCGATGGAGGCGTCCAACTAACAGGACTTTCACCCAGGAGACCAAAAGTCAAGGTTAACTTATTTTAATTCACTTAAAGGTACAGTGTGCAGCATTTAGAGAGATCTATTATTATTAATATCATTATTACCTATTATATAATATTCATAACTATGTTTTCTTTAGTATATAATCACATGAATCTCATTAGCTTAGAATGAGCCCTTCATATCCACATAGGGAGCAGGAGGCGGAGTCCGCCATGTTGCACCACCATGTTTCTACAGTAGCCCAGAACGGACAAACTTAACACTGGCTCTAGAGGGAGACTTTAATGTTTGCATGATACCTGAAGGCCACCGTAGTTCTCTACATGCCCCATGGGAGGAGTTAGGGGAGGGGTTTTCAGTTTGATGTAATCTGCAACTTCGCCACTAGATATCACTGAATCCTACACACTGCTCCTTTAAATAGAGTAGCAAACACAATCATGCTTTTAGCAGATACTGTATGTGTCCAAGACACATTTTCTTCGGGACAATAAAGTCTATCTTATCATATGTTTTACCAAAATCTAACCAAGTAGTTTAATTTTACAACATGAACCACGTGTTTAGAACTGTGACTGTCAGCCGGTAGATAAATACGTTACGTAATTCAGTTTAGTTGCTAGGGAAACTTAATTTAGTCCGATTCTGCTAACAAACAAACAAACTGTAACCTGCTGAGCAGAAACACGTATCTACATCTACAGGCCCAAAGAAATTACAATTAAAAGATCTGTTTTTTTTTAAACCAGTTATGTGTTCAGATCAGTAAAACTGCATCCGAAGAGTTAAACATGAGGTTTAGGAGGGAAGACAATGACAATTCATCCGTCACTGTCTAGTTTTAAGGTGTTGTTGCTGTAAAAAAAACAAGTGTCTCGTATCTGGAGACAAGTGGAGCGGTTTATGTTTCACTCTGAACTCCGCAACCTCCACAGAAAACACAGTTTGTTTCCCTGCAGAAGATTCTGGTTCAGCTCCAGATGACCTGCACGCCTCCACATTCCTCTGAGAGAGTGTGTTCGTGTGTGTGTGTGTGTGTGAGAGTGTGTGTTTGTGTGTTTCCCCACATGTGTTTCTGATCATCGAGCAGAGACAGAGAAAGAGGTGGATGAGACACAATGACGTCTTTTTTTATTTAAATTTTTAAAACAGAATGATGGTTGATTGGTTGATGGGTCGGTTGGTTGATTGGTTGATGGGTTGATTGGTTGGTTGATTGGTAGATTGGTTGGTTGGTTGGTTGATTGGTTGATGGGTTGGTTGATTGGTAGATTGGTTGGTTGGTTGATTGGTCGGTTGGTTGATTGGTTGGTTGATTGGTCGATTGGTTGATTGGTCGGTTGGTTGATTGGTCGGTTGGTTGATTGGTCG
>NW_022281144.1:0-12963 GCF_004355925.1 Anarrhichthys ocellatus | reverse complement strand
TCTCGGGGCACTGTCATTCAGCGTTCCTAAGCCCTGCAGTGTCCGGACTCGTTTCTGCTGAGCAGGAGTCAGGTAAGCTTGTTCATCTGGAGACAGAGTCTGAAGAGGACTGTCACTCCCAGATTACCTCCACAGGCTGGCCAACTTCCAACATTCATCACCAAAGGCTGCCTGAAGAAAGAACTGATGTCTCTGTTGAGGCCCCCTCAACAGAGACATCTATTGGTGGCTCAACAGGTTCATCTCATGCTGTTTCACCAAAGCCTAGACAAAGACTGCTTGGAATTTTTAGAAGAGAGAAAGAGAAAACTATTGAAGTGCACAGTCCACAAAAAGAAGAGGTGAAGATACCTAAGCAGATAGAACCAGGCAACACCCATAATCTCTCTCAAGAGGCAGCAGATTGGACCACGGACAAACCTGCAAGTGTCAAACAAGAAGCTAAATCCTCTGAGATGACAGAGGTTAGAACACTACAATTTACAGCACTGCAGAACACACCGTTTAAAGAAACAGTGACCTCAGTAGATGAAGACACTCAGCAGGAGGCAACAGAAGATAGAGTTGTTCGGCTTCCGGAGAGACTATCCAATCGGAAAGCTTTCTGGGAGAGAGAAAACAGTGGTCCCAAAATAATATTTACCAGAGAAGAGGCAAGGCGAAAAGACTTCTCTAAGAGTGGAGTAAAAGCTCCACATGGCTGTCAGACCAACTCTGATGTGGAGAGCATTAACAACATTCTCTCACCTCAAATGGAAATGACAGTTGAGGACACTGCTGACAGGTCACCACAAACTGACTGTACCTTCTTTGTAGATTTATCTAATGAAGATGGCACATATAGAGCTAATCCAGTCATCATCTATGAAGAGACAGACGACTCTTTAACAGGTTCAGTGACAGAGTCCAAGATTTCTGAGCCACAGGATAACGCCATCATTCCTGTACCTTCCTGTGTAGCTTTCAACACCCAAAAGCTTGAGAGGGACATTCCAGTTCCCCTTCCCAGGCAGTCCAGTTCCAGTCCTCAAGAGAACAGGCCAGCCAAGATTAGTGAGGTTAAGCATATCTGGGAAAAGGAATACACAGGACCCAGGGTAATCGCTGCAAGAGTCAAGGAAGCCTCACGCAGTTCAATACTCAGTAACAAAGTGGTTTCTCCACAGTTTGATCTGAGAACTTCCTTAGATAACAGAGAGAAGTCTGAGGAAGAGGCACAGACATCTCTGTACAAAACCAAGTCTAACGTCTTGAAACTATCAAAAGTGACAGACAAATGTTTTGTCAGTTCTGGTAGTACTGGGGATGTACAATCAGCATGTCACCAATATCAAGTCAAGGCTGATTTTGAGTATCAAGAAAGGCCCCTCAGTCCTAAACGATCCCAAACTCCAAGATCAAAAGACCAGGATGACGAAGTCAGGAGGAGTCCATCTAAGACCTGCCATCCAAGGGTCCTGCTTAGAGAATCCTCCAGTCCTAAGAGATCCGAGCTGGAAGGCTCTCACTTGAAAACCTTTCCAATAGACATCGACCCCCAAGCTAAGGTCATTGAAGAGCAACAAGGGAAGCCAACACCATTTCCAAGACAGAAGAAGAGTCCCGCACATGAGGCAAAGCAGACAGTGCTGACAGACACTAACATTAGGGCAGGCATCAACTCTCAATCTCTCCCTTCACATCCAGAGGACAGAGGGGCTTACCTTGGTAATGTGAATACACAACAATGTAGTTCAAGCTCCTCTACTTTAACACAATCCAAAAAAGCCCCAGAGAAGAAGTTGATGACCTTTCCACGTCTCGCCAGATCTTTCATCCCTCAGGATTATCAGCACTACCTCGGACCAAAAGAGAAGTCGCATGTCCCTCTTTTTCACCAAGGGAGAGCTGTTGTGGCAGAGAATGATGCTTTAAACACACTGCATAATGCCCTTAGAGACTTTGTGGGAAACCAGAGTGACAGTCCTTCTGAGGAGAATCCTCGGGGCATCAGTTCTTGGATTGTGCAAAATTATGATGGAAACTCCAGCCAAAACACAACGACCAGGGCCTGGTCTTTGTCTCGGGCAAGTTCAGGCAGTGAGCTTTTCAACTTTTTTGAATTTCCTTAACATAATGATCGAGAAATTAATACCACAGTGATGTTTTTTCAAACAAATCACACCAAGTTAACACGTTAACGCTATAGTGAGTCTGATTTGACTGAGAGTTGACAAATGCCTCTATTTAGACATTTGTCTGTGTACATGTTTATACAATCTGCTGTGTTCATTGACGTTAATACTTCTTATGTATTTCCACTTCAAGCGTACCTTCACACAACTGCCCTTTAACCAATCAATAGAAAATATTTTTGTTTAGTTTTAGGGTAAATGGAGCTACTGATGCCATAGATATGAAGTATCACTACCATAAATATGATTCCTGTTGATTCATCGCAATAAAATGAAAACACTGTTGAGTTATGTTCCTAGTGTTTACCATGAGGACACAGTAGCAACCTTTTTACCTCTTAAACTGATTTACTAAGCATTTTACTTGCCTGAAATGTTTGACCAAAATAAACTAACACTTATTTTTTATTAATACAAACAGAAGCATCGTAGTTTCAGATGCTTGCTTAGTAAATCAGAAATTGTGTAAAATCTCTGTTGAGTCTTTTTTCCAGAGCTGATTTAGTTTTGTTTGTGGCAGGTTATGATGACAGTACTAGTCCCATCTTTTCAGTACTTAAACGATTATCTTCAAGGAGCACGTCTTCATCCAAGAGCCTGGAAAACCTCACCTCACAAACAAGTAACAAAGCTCTTTCTTCTTAAGTGACTATAGTTCTTCTATACAAGTGATGGTCATAAAGCTGTACTGTATTGCTAGAGCATTACTTCATGTAACATGTATGTGTTACAGGTAATAATAGCTACTGTCTCATTTCTTCTTAGGAGAAGAGAGGACCCAAAATAACTCAAGAGAACAAATGAATCAAAGTGTGGATAACGGTAAACATGTCAACATCTCTTTATGTAGTGGATGGATTACTGAATAGGCTTACTAGGCACAGGCCCAGGGGCCCAAAGTATCAGGTGCCACCCTGGACTAAGAGACTAAAATGACCACAAAGAAACATAAAAAAAACGACAAAGAGACACAAAAAATCTACAAACGGACCAAGTCAACTCCAAAGAGGTGCAAAACAGCTGACAGAGACAACAAAGAAACTCACAACTGTAAAAACAACTAGATACACAACATGACTAAAGGGACACAAAACACCAATGAAAAAGGGAAAAATAACCACAAAGATACACAAAATGTCTACAAAGCGACACAAAGCAACTACAAAAGAGACTTAAAATGACTAAAGGGACACAAAACAACTATGAAAAGGGGCAAAACAACCACAAAGATACACAAAATGACTACAGAGAGACACAAATCGACTACAAAGAGATTCAAAGTCACTAGAGACCCAAAACATTTACGAAGAGATTTAAAAAGACCACAAATCAACTGTAAAAAGATACAAAACTACCACAAAAATGGGCAAAACCACCTTAGAAAGATACAAAAACAACTCCAAAAAGACCACTGAATGGACAAAAAGAGACTAAACAACTATTTTGTCCTATTGTTCGGGCCTCTTGCATGTCTGTGCCCAGGGGGCCCTTGTCTCACAATCCACCCATACATTATACATTTATCAGGACATACACAGCATGTTTTATAGGGTCATTGAAAGAGATTCAACGTTGTATCTCTTTTCCACCATCAGCCTCTACTCTCTCCAGCTCAAAGCAGATGAAAACCAGTGTGTCCATGACTGTTCTTCAGCAGGACGAGGTAAAGTACTCTTAAAAGTAATAAATCTAGTGTTCAACACCTGCACTGCAGTCATTTTCCTACTTAACCTATCACATAAGAGCTAAGTGATTGGTTTACTCTCTTGAGTGATTTTTTCTTCCTTACTGACATTTTTTATGTTCTTGTTATTCTCTGATATCAGAACGACAGTGACAGCACTTTTGAGACTAACTTGGGCTGGAGAAGGAACACGGGCAGCTCCACATCAAACTTAAGTCTCTCCTCGGGAATGGCCTCCATGTCGTCTGTATGTCCACATGCAGCTCAATAAACATAGGGCATATAGTTTGTTAGCCTGTGGAAAGTTGAATGTTCTCTAGGATACAAGATCATTTTTTAACTTAATTCATCTTAACCCTTTGATGATTGATGTGTTATGTGACAACCAAGTTTCTGATTACAATACTTCATTTTTAAAAGATCAGTATGCAAACACAACAAATCCCATGAAAAGACTAAAACCAACAATGTGACAATAATCCCGTCTGTGGCTCTCAGCTCAAAGCCTGTTGGTTCATACTGAAGAATTACATCTTTAAAAACAACTTGCAATATAATTATTTATTTTTTTAATGGTTATTACCTTAAACAACTGGTCACCGTAGTTTTCAGCAAACGTTACTCAAACAAGTTTGGGTTTACTCATTGTTGGTTTTGGTGAATTTTTGACCATAAGAAGTACAGAGAAAATCACCAGACTGATCCTTTAATTCAGTGTGGCTTTGCAGCACAAAGCCACACTGAATATAATCCATCGGCCTTAATAATATTCTTCCGGGACGAAAGTACAAAAGTTTGCTGAGCTTCTCACACAGCGTTGCCAACACCTGCGCAAAAAATATATCAAAACGGGCGGCCTGATCGGGAATAGTGTGCTGAGTATTTTTTAGAGAGATTCGACCAGCGGTTTCCCCGAAATCCCGAAAAACTGAGCAAGATTTCTCCATTCACTTGAATGGGGTGTCGGCGGTAAGAGAGCTAAAAAAACACTTAACTTTGGGCCCATATTGACTAGCCGTACTTTAACGTAGAAACATGATTCAAAGTTTAAAACGTAGACAAAACGCTGCACTTTATTGAGCCAAATGGACATTTTGATAGCTAGCACAGTTTTCATTAAGTCACAGATTAAGTTTCAGGAAGATTTTGGGTCCGTTACAGATTTTATAATGGGTGTGTATTGCACGGCTTGTTAAGTGTTAGAGTGATGACATCACGGTCAGAGTGGAGCAGAGCATGAAAAGTATTCTGTGATTTCTACAAACAAACTGCGCCGAGTCCCACAATTTTTACTCTTTATACACCATTTTTGGCCCAAAAGCTTGGAAATGTTGTGCTGGTCGCAGTAAAGTGTCTATGGAATCCAACGGACTTACACATTTGGCTCAAAGAGCCGCAGAGAGACATGAACTCCAACCAACTGCTCCATCAGACTCCATGTTAAATCTGACCACTCATTTCTCAAAGAAAGCAGACGGTACCAGTTTTGTCTATTGCTCTGGAGCTCACATTATTAACACCACAAACATAAAAAACACATCAGCGCGTTCAGCAGTCTTATCTTTCTAACGGTATCCATACTTTGGCACTCAGACTCCTGCTTTCTGTTAAAAGGAGGTTTTGTTCAAAATCACTGTTTACTGTAACGTTTCTTAATCAGTCTGCCTCTAACACCAGGTGCGTCCTCACCATGGCAACCAGTTACACACACGCATGCAGGTTCTCTCTGTCTCTACACACACACACACACACGACTTGGAGATATCAGTCAAAGGCATTGTTAGACCTCCTGTCTGTCTGTCTGTCTCTCTACACACATCCACACATGATATTCAAGGAAAGATCATTAGACCTCGTGTCTGTCTCTCTCTATGTGTGTCTCTCTCTATCATACAGTCCCCCCCCCCCCCCCTCCCCCATTTCAAAATAAAAGCCCCACAGAATGAACTGGAATGCTTGTGATGAAGCCTGTCATTTAATAACCTCTGTGTTTGTGTGTCAAACATTATGAATATGTCTCCTCTGCCCCTCTCTCACCCACCCAGTCCCACCCTTTCAAAATAAAAACCCCACAAATACAAGATTCAATCCAAGAGTATGAATCTAAAATGCAGAAAAGAGAGTAGCGCTATCTCAATTGAACCTGAACAACACTACCGGTAACATTGGCGTGTGTATATATTGCGACGTCTTCGGGCAGTAGAAGCCACACTGTCAAAATTTCCTGCGAAATTTTCTAGTTAAAGAATATGATTCATATGGAGTTTAGGTTCTAAAGACAAACAAAACAAAACAAACCAGCTGCGGCGGTAAATCGAGCCATGGACGTTTAGTGTGTGTGTGTCCACACTACACTACCCACCTGTAAAATTTCATGACCGCTTCTTCCACGGTCATCAGATTCTCACTCCCAACTCATCAAATACAGCAGCTTGGTCACAGGAAGTTAGCTTAAGACAGATTGTTGGTTGATAATAACTTTACTGACTACATGACTACAGAGAGACTCATGACTCATGTGACTTGGTATAACATCGGGACATGAACAGTGGTCTACTGGATGAAAGTCCTGTGTTTGCTTGACCCATGGATGTATAAAGAGAACTGGATACAGCGTTGAAGGCAGAGCCCCATTCATTCCTATGAAAGTAGCTCAGTGGTGCATGAAGCAAAAAAAGTTCTTCTTCCTCTCCCACCCACCCTAAGCACACGCTATCACAGTGATACTACAATCTGTCCACAGACAGACAGACAGACAGACAGACAGAGAGACAGACAGACAGACAGGCAGACCTGGCAAAGTACTCAAAACCTTGTGGTACTTTCTGCTACAGTCGGTGTCTCCAGGACCACATTTTGTCATGATGACACACAGACTCACAAGGTGAAAACAATACTGGCCACTGGTAACAAAACACAAACCATCAAGGTAATTTGTGTAATTTATTTCCCCTGACAAAAACAATTGAGTTCAAACCAGAGAGGATGGTGTTTTCTCTCCTCTGTGTCAATATAAACAGGTCAGCGGCAGCATCAGCAGCCTTTACCCTGCAGACTTTGGAGACATTGAAGTCCAGGGAAGCATCCAGTTCGCTGTGAATTACATCCAGAAGCTTGGAGATTTTCACATATTTGTGGTGCACTGCAGGGATCTGGCCGTGGCAGACACCAAGAAGACCTGCTCTGACCCGTGAGTGTTTGCCATTTTGATCATACAGTATATAGCAAAGGTAGACCAAATGTCAGTGATATTTGTGATATAACAGTTGGAGAAGGAAGACTGGCAGATCAGAAAAGAGGCTCAACCATTTGAAATGGACATTTGTCAGTTGCCTCCTGCAGTCATTTGAAGAATTAAAAAAATGTCACTATCTTTGTTCTAGTTGAGAATAGAAATGTAACTCCACTGTCTTTTTACAGGTATGTGAAATGTTACCTTCTCCCTGACAAGACAAAATTGGGAAAGAGAAAAACCAGTGTAAAAAAGAAATCTTTAAACCCAACCTACAATGAAATCCTCAGGGTAAGAATTCCATATTTATTATTTTACAGATTTCTCATTATATGTATTCCATATTTTACAAACAGCTTTGTGGCCTTCTTCTCCTTTCATAGTTTAAAATCATAATGGAATTGTTGAAAACTCAGTCTTTGAACATCTCCGTGTGGCACAACAACACTTTTGGGCGGAACAGTTTCCTGGGCGAGGTGGACCTGGATATGTCAGAGTGGGACTTCAGTAACACACACATAAATGAATACGCACTAAAGGCCAGGGTAAAGGATTCATCTCTATACACAGTCTGTGTGTGGTGTAGAAGTGATTCGTTAGACTGTTACTCACTTCGGCTCAATCCTTCAGGTCTCAGGACAAAGTCCAACAGCGTCTCCCTCACATCTGATGGCCAGCAGAGGACAAATGAGAGTCGCCCTGAGATTCCTGCTGCAGACATCCCGCAGTGAGCTGATGACTCCTCAGATTTCATAAATTCTTTCCTTTGAATTTTAGCGATTATTGAGGTCTGACTGCATCCACAGGTAAAAGAACATCTAGGATGGAGACTGGTGAGGTGCAGATTTGGGTAAAAGACTGCAAGAATCTTCCTCCAGTCAGAGGAGTCGTTATCGACCCGTTTGTGAAATGGTAGGATTTCATCCAAACTGTAGGTCACTGAACGGAGACCTTAAGTGTTCAGAATTCAATAAATGAATCAAACATTATGACAAAAAAAAAAGACAAAATATAACTGTGAAATTGTGAAATAATCCAATACATTTAAAAAACATTTAATTTCCTTTCACACAACAGAGTTTTTTGCTGGTGATTTTTATTTCATGTAACATAATTCTGTCAATCAAGACAAACAAAGCACAGCCAGTTATGTGATTGACTTTCGCTCATTCAGTCCGAAGCGACATCCAATCATACTGTGAAATGAAGACAGGGACATCTAGAAATGAAAACTGCTTGAATAAAATCAAGATGAACTGCAATAAACCCTGTATTGTCTTTCCAAATGAAAATGCATTTGATCTTGCTCCTTTCCTTCTGCTGCAGTACCGTACTTCCTGACACGAGCCGGAAAAGTCGACAGAAGACGCGGGTGGTGAAGAGGACGGCCAACCCGATGTTCAACCACACCATGGTGTACGATGGCTTCCGATCGGAGGACCTCAGAGAGGCCTGTGTGGAGATAACAGTGTGGGATCACGACCGACTGAACAACCACTACATTGGCGGCCTGAGGCTTGGTTTGGGGACAGGTGAGGTTCAATTCCACTGTTGCTATTTTCAACATGGTAACAGCTGCAATCTGGATACCTTTGATATAGAGTTTGGTATAACACCTGGGATTACAGTTTGGTATAACACCTGGGATTACAGTTTGATGAACACCTGGGATGACAGTGTGATCTGAATTTGGATGCACTCAGTTCACATTGAGTTTGGATATACTGTCCAGATACAATTACACTATCGTTTACACCTTTGCATCGTCTGGAGTAGGTTTGTGATATCCACTCACACCCCCATCACAGTGAGGGTTGTATTCATTTCTTCTATTCGTTTTGCACATATAAGACATGCAGACCGCATTTTATTTTCAGGTATAAATGGGGTCTTTGATTCAGCCTCCCATATAAAAATCAATCATTCTAACATTAGTTTTTTGTTATAAAACTGCCATTCTGCAAGTAAATATTCTTTTCATTTTATTATTCAAGTATTACCTTCATATGTGCCTTTCTGTGCAGGGAAGAGTTACGGGGTGGAAGTGATCTGGATGGATTCAACGACAGATGAAGCAAATTTATGGCAGAGGATGTTACAGTCTGATGGTGAATGGGTGGAGGATGCTTTACCTCTGAGAATGTTGGTAATGGCAAAAAGCATGTCAAAGTGAGATTGTACACAATGTGTTGATAAATGTGTGGAAACTTTATGGGAGCACACTGCATGCACATTTGGATAGATCAACTAACTATAGTCTACACTGAGTGGACGCAGCTGCATTAGTGAGCAATGTGTGTGCATCTGTATAATTGATGATCATTGTATGATAAGTATATACACGAGGTACTTTAATTTATATAGCCCAAACCACATGTTACATTTGTCAATTTAAAAGGAGTTAATTATTTATAATACAATGTAAGTTATGCAACATATAAATTGTTTTGATCTGAGCACTAATGAATTGTATACAGTCTTGTTCAACCTATTCTATCTTCAATAAACAGTATATTAATGGGACTTGTGATTTGTTGTGAAGATAATGGGTAAGTTGTTAAATTCATGTTTCATTCATGTTAGAGAAGTCAACACTTTCGAAATAGGAGTTAACAGCTAACAGTTAAGTTCTTCATCAGATAGTAACTGTCATCATAATCATAAATAGTCACCTTGGTAGCAGCAATGAATCATTAGATTTCTAGTAGTTTTCCACGATAGTCAGCTGTATTGCAGATGCAGTATCATGTCAATTTGTGATTTTTTTCAGTAATAACTGCAAAATATTATAAATATAAGAGTAGATAGTGGCTTAACACAGACTGTGAGGCCTCCAGAGAGACAACACTTGGCTGGAAATGACTGCAAGGGCCAGGAAACACAGTGAATCTAAAATATGAGGCTCACTCAAGATTATATTGTTTTATCTCTTTATCTGTCATACCATAAAAGTCTCAGAATAAAATGTTACTTTAATTAAACACCAGAAAACATATGCAAACTTTAAGAATACACATGTATTTATATTTGGGATTTCGAAGTTTAGTTCAGTTATTTTTTATACTTTGTTTCACTGAACACACTAATAATAATTCTATATTTATATTACAAGCCTAGTCAGGGAAGTCAGAATAATAATTAGTAGAATTGGTAGAAGTTCCATATTTCCTACAGTACAATTAATGCAGCAATATTTCAACTCTCACCTTCGCACAGGTCTAAAGCCATGTCATTGGTTGATCCGCCCTGATGCGACAAGAAATTGCATTATACGATTGGTTGTCCCGTCTTGTCAATCCAGACGGGAGCCAGCTAACCAGCGACCAGCCTCTGCGTTGCTAAGGTAAACAGCTGCATCAACCTAAACGTATTTCTCACTACAGGCAGGTGATTTTGCCTTCAAAATAAAATTACAGCGCGTGTCACTTTTGGAAAATAAAACGATTTATACGGACTCTTATTAAGTTTATTTGATGAGCCAAAAGCATTTCATATATGTACTGAAATCTTGGCCTGGAACTATATCACCAAATGAAAGGATAAGGAGAGCTGCCATGTTTCTTTCAGCATGCAATGTTGACAGTGGTGGCAAGAGGAGTGCGTCCTGGAACATTCATTTACCATCAATCAATTTATCATCAAAATCATAGGCCTATTCCACAATATCTGCCAAAGTATTACGGTTTCTAATTTGTTTAGACGAACCTTTTTAATAATTTATAGCATTAAAATTAATGTTTTTTAAAACATAGCCGGTTTTGCTCTGGAGGTAGATAAATGTGTGCACAAAGAGAAAGCAGAAGTGAAACACATTGAAAATAAAATATTGTTCCATGTTGATGATGTTTTAAAAGCCGTACATCAACTACGATGGTCTGTATGTATGAGTGTTTCATATTTAAAGATCGCATTGTTATTGCATTGGCTCGCAATTCAATTACCTTAATAATTTAACTCACAATGTGTCTCTTCAGTACATATTATTCATATCAATGTACAAATCTAGACAGCCGTTTGCTAAAGCTGCAAATGTGTTTCAAAACTGTAAACGTGTATCGTTAACGAGTGTATTATTGTGAAATCGATAAGCGGAAGTTTCGCGTGTTATTGTGGCTAGCTTGTTTCTGGCACTTCAAACTGTTGGTGATGCTGTCAGTTCATATGGCTAGCGTAACGCTGTACCGTACCTGGTTAAATAATAAAGAGATGTGGCAGCTCGAGGACAGTGCTGTTCTTCATCAGGGGAAATGTCCGGCGAATGCAGTCACAATTTTACGGAATATGAAAATACATGGAGTCATTTGAGAGCCATGCGTTTTCTCCCACAGTTGGCAGGCAGGTATTTTCCTACAGCCAGGCGTCGCACTGGGAAAGCGTTTCATTGAGCCCGCCGCTGGCTGCTGGTGTAGCATGGATGCTAGCTAACTAATGAATAACACGCATGTTTCTATCTATCCGTAGGAGCACCATTAGCAGGCGGCGTTAGAGTTTAGTTTTGTATTTCATCACTTATCGTTATCCGCCTCATGGGGTGCGGTACACATGTCCTCCATCAGTCCCACCTCCAGACACCAACTGTGAAGGGACTGCTACGCGTTAGCTGCCATGTCCCAACGGTAAATCTTAAAGGAAAACGCGGGGACAACTGACTTTTGAAACTCGACATTCATTTTCTTCTTTGGAGTGTCGTGGAACCTTTAACCTGCGCTTTGTCTGAGAAACTTCAGGTATGCACTGTCGGGCAGGATAACTGACGGCTTACAGACAGACAGGACCAAGCCAGGACCGGGTGTTAACCCGGTGCAGCTTCTCTACTCTCTTCATCAGGACTGTGAGGACTTCGCGGCTTGGTGTCCACCGTCTGTCTCTGGTCCTGCATTGTCTGAGAGAGGATGTTTGGACCAGCAGTGGATCCATCATGACCAGGCACGCCTGTGGTCTGCCAGCTGGACAGCCAGAGGAGGAACCTGACAGAAGTAATACGCAGCCTCACGTGCAGAATGTCTTTAAAGCAGAGGAGCCTTGAATGAGTGAACGGACCCAGCAGATACAAGATGATGAGGCATCACTGCAGGGATCCTCTCTGAGCTTCTTGTGGATTACTGTTGGTATGGAGACACCTGTGATCACATGACATCGTTGTGCTAAAATCTAGTCTGTGGAATTAACCTTCCTCACTGGACACAGACCCTCTTGGAGACCCCCTCCTTGTGGTACCTGGACTCTTGTTTAGGTTCTCCTCTCAGAGTGCTTGGAGAAGAGCTGCTTTTATCAGAACCCTTCCTGTTTTGTGTGATCCCACCAAGAGGAAGAACATCTTGACCATGCACTGAAGACGGAGCTGGAAGAGTTAGAGAGAGTCAAGTTTACACAGAGTCAGCCATGCCTATCAGAAGAAAAGGTGAGTCACTGTATGTGCCACAGGTTTTGAAAGCCTTTCATCAGACCCCGTCAAAAGTAAAAGTCACATCACACACATTGCATTTGTCCACATTTTATAGTTACATTGTGAACTCTCAACCTTTTGGTTTCCATTAGCCTCAGAATACACATCTACTATATGGCCAAAGGTATGTGGATGTGGACATTTCTGCCCATGGACAACCAGTGTCTGTCCAACTTTCCACCACAGTTTGTCCTTCGCTGCCTTAGAGTCAGCTCCATCAACACATGTCTCCGATCGACCCGATCACGGCTGTTTTCTGTCCTGGCCCCACAGTGGTGGAATGAACTCCCCACTGACGTCAGGACAGCAGAGTCGCTGCCCATCTTTCATCAGGCTGAAAACTCACCTCTTCAAGAAGTACTACCCTGAGCCTTCCACTCAGCACTTATTGTATTCATATTAGTTTGTTGCACTTATTGTATTCATA
>NW_022281143.1:0-12963 GCF_004355925.1 Anarrhichthys ocellatus | reverse complement strand
TCTCGGGGCACTGTCATTCAGCGTTCCTAAGCCCTGCAGTGTCCGGAGTCGTTTCTGCTGAGCAGGAGTCAGGTAAGCTTGTTCATCTGGAGACAGAGTCTGAAGAGGACTGTCACTCCCAGATTACCTCCACAGGCTGGCCAACTTCCAACATTCATCACCAAAGGCTGCCTGAAGAAAGAACTGATGTCTCTGTTGAGGCCCCCTCAACAGAGACATCTATTGGTGGCTCAACAGGTTCATCTCATGCTGTTTCACCAAAGCCTAGACAAAGACTGCTTGGAATTTTTAGAAGAGAGAAAGAGAAAACTATTGAAGTGCACAGTCCACAAAAAGAAGAGGTGAAGATACCTAAGCAGATAGAACCAGGCAACACCCATAATCTCTCTCAAGAGGCAGCAGATTGGACCACGGACAAACCTGCAAGTGTCAAACAAGAAGCTAAATCCTCTGAGATGACAGAGGTTAGAACACTACAATTTACAGCACTGCAGAACACACCGTTTAAAGAAACAGTGACCTCAGTAGATGAAGACACTCAGCAGGAGGCAACAGAAGATAGAGTTGTTCGGCTTCCGGAGAGACTATCCAATCGGAAAGCTTTCTGGGAGAGAGAAAACAGTGGTCCCAAAATAATATTTACCAGAGAAGAGGCAAGGCGAAAAGACTTCTCTAAGAGTGGAGTAAAAGCTCCACATGGCTGTCAGACCAACTCTGATGTGGAGAGCATTAACAACATTCTCTCACCTCAAATGGAAATGACAGTTGAGGACACTGCTGACAGGTCACCACAAACTGACTGTACCTTCTTTGTAGATTTATCTAATGAAGATGGCACATATAGAGCTAATCCAGTCATCATCTATGAAGAGACAGACGACTCTTTAACAGGTTCAGTGACAGAGTCCAAGATTTCTGAGCCACAGGATAACGCCATCATTCCTGTACCTTCCTGTGTAGCTTTCAACACCCAAAAGCTTGAGAGGGACATTCCAGTTCCCCTTCCCAGGCAGTCCAGTTCCAGTCCTCAAGAGAACAGGCCAGCCAAGATTAGTGAGGTTAAGCATATCTGGGAAAAGGAATACACAGGACCCAGGGTAATCGCTGCAAGAGTCAAGGAAGCCTCACGCAGTTCAATACTCAGTAACAAAGTGGTTTCTCCACAGTTTGATCTGAGAACTTCCTTAGATAACAGAGAGAAGTCTGAGGAAGAGGCACAGACATCTCTGTACAAAACCAAGTCTAACGTCTTGAAACTATCAAAAGTGACAGACAAATGTTTTGTCAGTTCTGGTAGTACTGGGGATGTACAATCAGCATGTCACCAATATCAAGTCAAGGCTGATTTTGAGTATCAAGAAAGGCCCCTCAGTCCTAAACGATCCCAAACTCCAAGATCAAAAGACCAGGATGACGAAGTCAGGAGGAGTCCATCTAAGACCTGCCATCCAAGGGTCCTGCTTAGAGAATCCTCCAGTCCTAAGAGATCCGAGCTGGAAGGCTCTCACTTGAAAACCTTTCCAATAGACATCGACCCCCAAGCTAAGGTCATTGAAGAGCAACAAGGGAAGCCAACACCATTTCCAAGACAGAAGAAGAGTCCCGCACATGAGGCAAAGCAGACAGTGCTGACAGACACTAACATTAGGGCAGGCATCAACTCTCAATCTCTCCCTTCACATCCAGAGGACAGAGGGGCTTACCTTGGTAATGTGAATACACAACAATGTAGTTCAAGCTCCTCTACTTTAACACAATCCAAAAAAGCCCCAGAGAAGAAGTTGATGACCTTTCCACGTCTCGCCAGATCTTTCATCCCTCAGGATTATCAGCACTACCTCGGACCAAAAGAGAAGTCGCATGTCCCTCTTTTTCACCAAGGGAGAGCTGTTGTGGCAGAGAATGATGCTTTAAACACACTGCATAATGCCCTTAGAGACTTTGTGGGAAACCAGAGTGACAGTCCTTCTGAGGAGAATCCTCGGGGCATCAGTTCTTGGATTGTGCAAAATTATGATGGAAACTCCAGCCAAAACACAACGACCAGGGCCTGGTCTTTGTCTCGGGCAAGTTCAGGCAGTGAGCTTTTCAACTTTTTTGAATTTCCTTAACATAATGATCGAGAAATTAATACCACAGTGATGTTTTTTCAAACAAATCACACCAAGTTAACACGTTAACGCTATAGTGAGTCTGATTTGACTGAGAGTTGACAAATGCCTCTATTTAGACATTTGTCTGTGTACATGTTTATACAATCTGCTGTGTTCATTGACGTTAATACTTCTTATGTATTTCCACTTCAAGCGTACCTTCACACAACTGCCCTTTAACCAATCAATAGAAAATATTTTTGTTTAGTTTTAGGGTAAATGGAGCTACTGATGCCATAGATATGAAGTATCACTACCATAAATATGATTCCTGTTGATTCATCGCAATAAAATGAAAACACTGTTGAGTTATGTTCCTAGTGTTTACCATGAGGACACAGTAGCAACCTTTTTACCTCTTAAACTGATTTACTAAGCATTTTACTTGCCTGAAATGTTTGACCAAAATAAACTAACACTTATTTTTTATTAATACAAACAGAAGCATCGTAGTTTCAGATGCTTGCTTAGTAAATCAGAAATTGTGTAAAATCTCTGTTGAGTCTTTTTTCCAGAGCTGATTTAGTTTTGTTTGTGGCAGGTTATGATGACAGTACTAGTCCCATCTTTTCAGTACTTAAACGATTATCTTCAAGGAGCACGTCTTCATCCAAGAGCCTGGAAAACCTCACCTCACAAACAAGTAACAAAGCTCTTTCTTCTTAAGTGACTATAGTTCTTCTATACAAGTGATGGTCATAAAGCTGTACTGTATTGCTAGAGCATTACTTCATGTAACATGTATGTGTTACAGGTAATAATAGCTACTGTCTCATTTCTTCTTAGGAGAAGAGAGGACCCAAAATAACTCAAGAGAACAAATGAATCAAAGTGTGGATAACGGTAAACATGTCAACATCTCTTTATGTAGTGGATGGATTACTGAATAGGCTTACTAGGCACAGGCCCAGGGGCCCAAAGTATCAGGTGCCACCCTGGACTAAGAGACTAAAATGACCACAAAGAAACATAAAAAAAACGACAAAGAGACACAAAAAATCTACAAACGGACCAAGTCAACTCCAAAGAGGTGCAAAACAGCTGACAGAGACAACAAAGAAACTCACAACTGTAAAAACAACTAGATACACAACATGACTAAAGGGACACAAAACACCAATGAAAAAGGGAAAAATAACCACAAAGATACACAAAATGTCTACAAAGCGACACAAAGCAACTACAAAAGAGACTTAAAATGACTAAAGGGACACAAAACAACTATGAAAAGGGGCAAAACAACCACAAAGATACACAAAATGACTACAGAGAGACACAAATCGACTACAAAGAGATTCAAAGTCACTAGAGACCCAAAACATTTACGAAGAGATTTAAAAAGACCACAAATCAACTGTAAAAAGATACAAAACTACCACAAAAATGGGCAAAACCACCTTAGAAAGATACAAAAACAACTCCAAAAAGACCACTGAATGGACAAAAAGAGACTAAACAACTATTTTGTCCTATTGTTCGGGCCTCTTGCATGTCTGTGCCCAGGGGGCCCTTGTCTCACAATCCACCCATACATTATACATTTATCAGGACATACACAGCATGTTTTATAGGGTCATTGAAAGAGATTCAACGTTGTATCTCTTTTCCACCATCAGCCTCTACTCTCTCCAGCTCAAAGCAGATGAAAACCAGTGTGTCCATGACTGTTCTTCAGCAGGACGAGGTAAAGTACTCTTAAAAGTAATAAATCTAGTGTTCAACACCTGCACTGCAGTCATTTTCCTACTTAACCTATCACATAAGAGCTAAGTGATTGGTTTACTCTCTTGAGTGATTTTTTCTTCCTTACTGACATTTTTTATGTTCTTGTTATTCTCTGATATCAGAACGACAGTGACAGCACTTTTGAGACTAACTTGGGCTGGAGAAGGAACACGGGCAGCTCCACATCAAACTTAAGTCTCTCCTCGGGAATGGCCTCCATGTCGTCTGTATGTCCACATGCAGCTCAATAAACATAGGGCATATAGTTTGTTAGCCTGTGGAAAGTTGAATGTTCTCTAGGATACAAGATCATTTTTTAACTTAATTCATCTTAACCCTTTGATGATTGATGTGTTATGTGACAACCAAGTTTCTGATTACAATACTTCATTTTTAAAAGATCAGTATGCAAACACAACAAATCCCATGAAAAGACTAAAACCAACAATGTGACAATAATCCCGTCTGTGGCTCTCAGCTCAAAGCCTGTTGGTTCATACTGAAGAATTACATCTTTAAAAACAACTTGCAATATAATTATTTATTTTTTTAATGGTTATTACCTTAAACAACTGGTCACCGTAGTTTTCAGCAAACGTTACTCAAACAAGTTTGGGTTTACTCATTGTTGGTTTTGGTGAATTTTTGACCATAAGAAGTACAGAGAAAATCACCAGACTGATCCTTTAATTCAGTGTGGCTTTGCAGCACAAAGCCACACTGAATATAATCCATCGGCCTTAATAATATTCTTCCGGGACGAAAGTACAAAAGTTTGCTGAGCTTCTCACACAGCGTTGCCAACACCTGCGCAAAAAATATATCAAAACGGGCGGCCTGATCGGGAATAGTGTGCTGAGTATTTTTTAGAGAGATTCGACCAGCGGTTTCCCCGAAATCCCGAAAAACTGAGCAAGATTTCTCCATTCACTTGAATGGGGTGTCGGCGGTAAGAGAGCTAAAAAAACACTTAACTTTGGGCCCATATTGACTAGCCGTACTTTAACGTAGAAACATGATTCAAAGTTTAAAACGTAGACAAAACGCTGCACTTTATTGAGCCAAATGGACATTTTGATAGCTAGCACAGTTTTCATTAAGTCACAGATTAAGTTTCAGGAAGATTTTGGGTCCGTTACAGATTTTATAATGGGTGTGTATTGCACGGCTTGTTAAGTGTTAGAGTGATGACATCACGGTCAGAGTGGAGCAGAGCATGAAAAGTATTCTGTGATTTCTACAAACAAACTGCGCCGAGTCCCACAATTTTTACTCTTTATACACCATTTTTGGCCCAAAAGCTTGGAAATGTTGTGCTGGTCGCAGTAAAGTGTCTATGGAATCCAACGGACTTACACATTTGGCTCAAAGAGCCGCAGAGAGACATGAACTCCAACCAACTGCTCCATCAGACTCCATGTTAAATCTGACCACTCATTTCTCAAAGAAAGCAGACGGTACCAGTTTTGTCTATTGCTCTGGAGCTCACATTATTAACACCACAAACATAAAAAACACATCAGCGCGTTCAGCAGTCTTATCTTTCTAACGGTATCCATACTTTGGCACTCAGACTCCTGCTTTCTGTTAAAAGGAGGTTTTGTTCAAAATCACTGTTTACTGTAACGTTTCTTAATCAGTCTGCCTCTAACACCAGGTGCGTCCTCACCATGGCAACCAGTTACACACACGCATGCAGGTTCTCTCTGTCTCTACACACACACACACACACGACTTGGAGATATCAGTCAAAGGCATTGTTAGACCTCCTGTCTGTCTGTCTGTCTCTCTACACACATCCACACATGATATTCAAGGAAAGATCATTAGACCTCGTGTCTGTCTCTCTCTATGTGTGTCTCTCTCTATCATACAGTCCCCCCCCCCCCCCCTCCCCCATTTCAAAATAAAAGCCCCACAGAATGAACTGGAATGCTTGTGATGAAGCCTGTCATTTAATAACCTCTGTGTTTGTGTGTCAAACATTATGAATATGTCTCCTCTGCCCCTCTCTCACCCACCCAGTCCCACCCTTTCAAAATAAAAACCCCACAAATACAAGATTCAATCCAAGAGTATGAATCTAAAATGCAGAAAAGAGAGTAGCGCTATCTCAATTGAACCTGAACAACACTACCGGTAACATTGGCGTGTGTATATATTGCGACGTCTTCGGGCAGTAGAAGCCACACTGTCAAAATTTCCTGCGAAATTTTCTAGTTAAAGAATATGATTCATATGGAGTTTAGGTTCTAAAGACAAACAAAACAAAACAAACCAGCTGCGGCGGTAAATCGAGCCATGGACGTTTAGTGTGTGTGTGTCCACACTACACTACCCACCTGTAAAATTTCATGACCGCTTCTTCCACGGTCATCAGATTCTCACTCCCAACTCATCAAATACAGCAGCTTGGTCACAGGAAGTTAGCTTAAGACAGATTGTTGGTTGATAATAACTTTACTGACTACATGACTACAGAGAGACTCATGACTCATGTGACTTGGTATAACATCGGGACATGAACAGTGGTCTACTGGATGAAAGTCCTGTGTTTGCTTGACCCATGGATGTATAAAGAGAACTGGATACAGCGTTGAAGGCAGAGCCCCATTCATTCCTATGAAAGTAGCTCAGTGGTGCATGAAGCAAAAAAAGTTCTTCTTCCTCTCCCACCCACCCTAAGCACACGCTATCACAGTGATACTACAATCTGTCCACAGACAGACAGACAGACAGACAGACAGAGAGACAGACAGACAGACAGGCAGACCTGGCAAAGTACTCAAAACCTTGTGGTACTTTCTGCTACAGTCGGTGTCTCCAGGACCACATTTTGTCATGATGACACACAGACTCACAAGGTGAAAACAATACTGGCCACTGGTAACAAAACACAAACCATCAAGGTAATTTGTGTAATTTATTTCCCCTGACAAAAACAATTGAGTTCAAACCAGAGAGGATGGTGTTTTCTCTCCTCTGTGTCAATATAAACAGGTCAGCGGCAGCATCAGCAGCCTTTACCCTGCAGACTTTGGAGACATTGAAGTCCAGGGAAGCATCCAGTTCGCTGTGAATTACATCCAGAAGCTTGGAGATTTTCACATATTTGTGGTGCACTGCAGGGATCTGGCCGTGGCAGACACCAAGAAGACCTGCTCTGACCCGTGAGTGTTTGCCATTTTGATCATACAGTATATAGCAAAGGTAGACCAAATGTCAGTGATATTTGTGATATAACAGTTGGAGAAGGAAGACTGGCAGATCAGAAAAGAGGCTCAACCATTTGAAATGGACATTTGTCAGTTGCCTCCTGCAGTCATTTGAAGAATTAAAAAAATGTCACTATCTTTGTTCTAGTTGAGAATAGAAATGTAACTCCACTGTCTTTTTACAGGTATGTGAAATGTTACCTTCTCCCTGACAAGACAAAATTGGGAAAGAGAAAAACCAGTGTAAAAAAGAAATCTTTAAACCCAACCTACAATGAAATCCTCAGGGTAAGAATTCCATATTTATTATTTTACAGATTTCTCATTATATGTATTCCATATTTTACAAACAGCTTTGTGGCCTTCTTCTCCTTTCATAGTTTAAAATCATAATGGAATTGTTGAAAACTCAGTCTTTGAACATCTCCGTGTGGCACAACAACACTTTTGGGCGGAACAGTTTCCTGGGCGAGGTGGACCTGGATATGTCAGAGTGGGACTTCAGTAACACACACATAAATGAATACGCACTAAAGGCCAGGGTAAAGGATTCATCTCTATACACAGTCTGTGTGTGGTGTAGAAGTGATTCGTTAGACTGTTACTCACTTCGGCTCAATCCTTCAGGTCTCAGGACAAAGTCCAACAGCGTCTCCCTCACATCTGATGGCCAGCAGAGGACAAATGAGAGTCGCCCTGAGATTCCTGCTGCAGACATCCCGCAGTGAGCTGATGACTCCTCAGATTTCATAAATTCTTTCCTTTGAATTTTAGCGATTATTGAGGTCTGACTGCATCCACAGGTAAAAGAACATCTAGGATGGAGACTGGTGAGGTGCAGATTTGGGTAAAAGACTGCAAGAATCTTCCTCCAGTCAGAGGAGTCGTTATCGACCCGTTTGTGAAATGGTAGGATTTCATCCAAACTGTAGGTCACTGAACGGAGACCTTAAGTGTTCAGAATTCAATAAATGAATCAAACATTATGACAAAAAAAAAAGACAAAATATAACTGTGAAATTGTGAAATAATCCAATACATTTAAAAAACATTTAATTTCCTTTCACACAACAGAGTTTTTTGCTGGTGATTTTTATTTCATGTAACATAATTCTGTCAATCAAGACAAACAAAGCACAGCCAGTTATGTGATTGACTTTCGCTCATTCAGTCCGAAGCGACATCCAATCATACTGTGAAATGAAGACAGGGACATCTAGAAATGAAAACTGCTTGAATAAAATCAAGATGAACTGCAATAAACCCTGTATTGTCTTTCCAAATGAAAATGCATTTGATCTTGCTCCTTTCCTTCTGCTGCAGTACCGTACTTCCTGACACGAGCCGGAAAAGTCGACAGAAGACGCGGGTGGTGAAGAGGACGGCCAACCCGATGTTCAACCACACCATGGTGTACGATGGCTTCCGATCGGAGGACCTCAGAGAGGCCTGTGTGGAGATAACAGTGTGGGATCACGACCGACTGAACAACCACTACATTGGCGGCCTGAGGCTTGGTTTGGGGACAGGTGAGGTTCAATTCCACTGTTGCTATTTTCAACATGGTAACAGCTGCAATCTGGATACCTTTGATATAGAGTTTGGTATAACACCTGGGATTACAGTTTGGTATAACACCTGGGATTACAGTTTGATGAACACCTGGGATGACAGTGTGATCTGAATTTGGATGCACTCAGTTCACATTGAGTTTGGATATACTGTCCAGATACAATTACACTATCGTTTACACCTTTGCATCGTCTGGAGTAGGTTTGTGATATCCACTCACACCCCCATCACAGTGAGGGTTGTATTCATTTCTTCTATTCGTTTTGCACATATAAGACATGCAGACCGCATTTTATTTTCAGGTATAAATGGGGTCTTTGATTCAGCCTCCCATATAAAAATCAATCATTCTAACATTAGTTTTTTGTTATAAAACTGCCATTCTGCAAGTAAATATTCTTTTCATTTTATTATTCAAGTATTACCTTCATATGTGCCTTTCTGTGCAGGGAAGAGTTACGGGGTGGAAGTGATCTGGATGGATTCAACGACAGATGAAGCAAATTTATGGCAGAGGATGTTACAGTCTGATGGTGAATGGGTGGAGGATGCTTTACCTCTGAGAATGTTGGTAATGGCAAAAAGCATGTCAAAGTGAGATTGTACACAATGTGTTGATAAATGTGTGGAAACTTTATGGGAGCACACTGCATGCACATTTGGATAGATCAACTAACTATAGTCTACACTGAGTGGACGCAGCTGCATTAGTGAGCAATGTGTGTGCATCTGTATAATTGATGATCATTGTATGATAAGTATATACACGAGGTACTTTAATTTATATAGCCCAAACCACATGTTACATTTGTCAATTTAAAAGGAGTTAATTATTTATAATACAATGTAAGTTATGCAACATATAAATTGTTTTGATCTGAGCACTAATGAATTGTATACAGTCTTGTTCAACCTATTCTATCTTCAATAAACAGTATATTAATGGGACTTGTGATTTGTTGTGAAGATAATGGGTAAGTTGTTAAATTCATGTTTCATTCATGTTAGAGAAGTCAACACTTTCGAAATAGGAGTTAACAGCTAACAGTTAAGTTCTTCATCAGATAGTAACTGTCATCATAATCATAAATAGTCACCTTGGTAGCAGCAATGAATCATTAGATTTCTAGTAGTTTTCCACGATAGTCAGCTGTATTGCAGATGCAGTATCATGTCAATTTGTGATTTTTTTCAGTAATAACTGCAAAATATTATAAATATAAGAGTAGATAGTGGCTTAACACAGACTGTGAGGCCTCCAGAGAGACAACACTTGGCTGGAAATGACTGCAAGGGCCAGGAAACACAGTGAATCTAAAATACGAGGCTCACTCAAGATTATATTGTTTTATCTCTTTATCTGTCATACCATAAAAGTCTCAGAATAAAATGTTACTTTAATTAAACACCAGAAAACATATGCAAACTTTAAGAATACACATGTATTTATATTTGGGATTTCGAAGTTTAGTTCAGTTATTTTTTATACTTTGTTTCACTGAACACACTAATAATAATTCTATATTTATATTACAAGCCTAGTCAGGGAAGTCAGAATAATAATTAGTAGAATTGGTAGAAGTTCCATATTTCCTACAGTACAATTAATGCAGCAATATTTCAACTCTCACCTTCGCACAGGTCTAAAGCCATGTCATTGGTTGATCCGCCCTGATGCGACAAGAAATTGCATTATACGATTGGTTGTCCCGTCTTGTCAATCCAGACGGGAGCCAGCTAACCAGCGACCAGCCTCTGCGTTGCTAAGGTAAACAGCTGCATCAACCTAAACGTATTTCTCACTACAGGCAGGTGATTTTGCCTTCAAAATAAAATTACAGCGCGTGTCACTTTTGGAAAATAAAACGATTTATACGGACTCTTATTAAGTTTATTTGATGAGCCAAAAGCATTTCATATATGTACTGAAATCTTGGCCTGGAACTATATCACCAAATGAAAGGATAAGGAGAGCTGCCATGTTTCTTTCAGCATGCAATGTTGACAGTGGTGGCAAGAGGAGTGCGTCCTGGAACATTCATTTACCATCAATCAATTTATCATCAAAATCATAGGCCTATTCCACAATATCTGCCAAAGTATTACGGTTTCTAATTTGTTTAGACGAACCTTTTTAATAATTTATAGCATTAAAATTAATGTTTTTTAAAACATAGCCGGTTTTGCTCTGGAGGTAGATAAATGTGTGCACAAAGAGAAAGCAGAAGTGAAACACATTGAAAATAAAATATTGTTCCATGTTGATGATGTTTTAAAAGCCGTACATCAACTACGATGGTCTGTATGTATGAGTGTTTCATATTTAAAGATCGCATTGTTATTGCATTGGCTCGCAATTCAATTACCTTAATAATTTAACTCACAATGTGTCTCTTCAGTACATATTATTCATATCAATGTACAAATCTAGACAGCCGTTTGCTAAAGCTGCAAATGTGTTTCAAAACTGTAAACGTGTATCGTTAACGAGTGTATTATTGTGAAATCGATAAGCGGAAGTTTCGCGTGTTATTGTGGCTAGCTTGTTTCTGGCACTTCAAACTGTTGGTGATGCTGTCAGTTCATATGGCTAGCGTAACGCTGTACCGTACCTGGTTAAATAATAAAGAGATGTGGCAGCTCGAGGACAGTGCTGTTCTTCATCAGGGGAAATGTCCGGCGAATGCAGTCACAATTTTACGGAATATGAAAATACATGGAGTCATTTGAGAGCCATGCGTTTTCTCCCACAGTTGGCAGGCAGGTATTTTCCTACAGCCAGGCGTCGCACTGGGAAAGCGTTTCATTGAGCCCGCCGCTGGCTGCTGGTGTAGCATGGATGCTAGCTAACTAATGAATAACACGCATGTTTCTATCTATCCGTAGGAGCACCATTAGCAGGCGGCGTTAGAGTTTAGTTTTGTATTTCATCACTTATCGTTATCCGCCTCATGGGGTGCGGTACACATGTCCTCCATCAGTCCCACCTCCAGACACCAACTGTGAAGGGACTGCTACGCGTTAGCTGCCATGTCCCAACGGTAAATCTTAAAGGAAAACGCGGGGACAACTGACTTTTGAAACTCGACATTCATTTTCTTCTTTGGAGTGTCGTGGAACCTTTAACCTGCGCTTTGTCTGAGAAACTTCAGGTATGCACTGTCGGGCAGGATAACTGACGGCTTACAGACAGACAGGACCAAGCCAGGACCGGGTGTTAACCCGGTGCAGCTTCTCTACTCTCTTCATCAGGACTGTGAGGACTTCGCGGCTTGGTGTCCACCGTCTGTCTCTGGTCCTGCATTGTCTGAGAGAGGATGTTTGGACCAGCAGTGGATCCATCATGACCAGGCACGCCTGTGGTCTGCCAGCTGGACAGCCAGAGGAGGAACCTGACAGAAGTAATACGCAGCCTCACGTGCAGAATGTCTTTAAAGCAGAGGAGCCTTGAATGAGTGAACGGACCCAGCAGATACAAGATGATGAGGCATCACTGCAGGGATCCTCTCTGAGCTTCTTGTGGATTACTGTTGGTATGGAGACACCTGTGATCACATGACATCGTTGTGCTAAAATCTAGTCTGTGGAATTAACCTTCCTCACTGGACACAGACCCTCTTGGAGACCCCCTCCTTGTGGTACCTGGACTCTTGTTTAGGTTCTCCTCTCAGAGTGCTTGGAGAAGAGCTGCTTTTATCAGAACCCTTCCTGTTTTGTGTGATCCCACCAAGAGGAAGAACATCTTGACCATGCACTGAAGACGGAGCTGGAAGAGTTAGAGAGAGTCAAGTTTACACAGAGTCAGCCATGCCTATCAGAAGAAAAGGTGAGTCACTGTATGTGCCACAGGTTTTGAAAGCCTTTCATCAGACCCCGTCAAAAGTAAAAGTCACATCACACACATTGCATTTGTCCACATTTTATAGTTACATTGTGAACTCTCAACCTTTTGGTTTCCATTAGCCTCAGAATACACATCTACTATATGGCCAAAGGTATGTGGATGTGGACATTTCTGCCCATGGACAACCAGTGTCTGTCCAACTTTCCACCACAGTTTGTCCTTCGCTGCCTTAGAGTCAGCTCCATCAACACATGTCTCCGATCGACCCGATCACGGCTGTTTTCTGTCCTGGCCCCACAGTGGTGGAATGAACTCCCCACTGACGTCAGGACAGCAGAGTCGCTGCCCATCTTTCATCAGGCTGAAAACTCACCTCTTCAAGAAGTACTACCCTGAGCCTTCCACTCAGCACTTATTGTATTCATATTAGTTTGTTGCACTTATTGTATTCATA
>NW_022281142.1:3452-13064 GCF_004355925.1 Anarrhichthys ocellatus | reverse complement strand
ATATCTATGGTTCTCGTGCTCAGCTGATTGGTTAACAATTCGTCCCGGTGGCGCTCATGGACCCGATCACTTTCCAATAGAGAAAGTACTGTTTCATGTCACGATACCAGACGAATCAGTCGACTAGAACTCGGTAGAGTGGGCGGAGTCAAATGTCTGGACCCAGGCAACAGATTCCCCTTAAAGCTGAAACCTTTACGTTGTGTCTCAGATAGTTAAATGTACTTTGCTTCGTTGCACCTCTGTTCATCCAAGATGTAAAAACACACACTTTAAATATGACGCCTGACATTCTGCCTTCTCTCTGTCTGCAGTGATTTTAAAATCCTGATTAAAGATGGCGACACCGACTTCCTGACCGACACGACGCCGTTTTCCCCACCGACCTTCTGAAGCACTATATCGTCCTCAAGCGCCTGCACCGGATGACAAAAAACAAAACAAGATGTCCTCCTGTTCTTTGCTGTTGTTTCCTGCTGCACGACGAGCCTGACGCTCTACCTCCGCCACCTCGCCACCGAGTGGATATTTGTTGAGGAGGAAAGGACGAATCACACGCCGCTTATCTCATCCACCGGTAGCAGTTTATCTCCTCTGACTACTTCCTCCTGGAAGTGGACGTCCGTCTCTTTGGAAACGGGATTATTCTGACCTCCTGGATGAGTCTCCAAGCAACAGCTGCAGATAGAGTTTCCACTTTTGATGCCAAATAATTAGAAACTTGATGTTGAGCTGAACTGAAACTGTGAGATGCTGCTGCTGAGAGTCGAACATGAACATGGAGACGAACCCGTGAGAGTTTCATCATCTGGCTGCTGCTGTTGGTGTTCATGGTGCACAAACGTAAAGGTGGTGGACTCACTCGAGGAGATCTGACGTATTTTAACAGAGCTAAAGGACGAGGCTGGTAATACTTCAGACTCAAACCAACATCTTTAAAAACACAAAGATAAATAGTTCTCGTGTTCACATTCTCGTGCTCTAACGTGATCCAATGAAACAACTTCTTTTATTTTTCTCTCGACTTCTTCATTTTATTCTGCAGATGCTTTTCTTTTGCTAATTATTGTTCTTTATGTTTGAGTAACGTCTTCAGTATTTCAAAGAGTTCGTCCTTTTGGTCCCAAACACATTTTTTGGGATTCATGATATGAAATCGAGAAAGATCTTATTTTGTTTTATATTATTTTAGTTAATTATAATACAGAAAATATTTATTCCCATAAACCAACTACCATCATTCAAACCTAAGTCCCAGTTAATTGAATCATTTGATGCTGTTTACTGTGTTTATAAATGAACTGAACCACTGTGAACAGGAACTCACTCATGACATCATGGTGACCAACACTTATTCGTTAACGTATTCACTGCAGCTTTGGTGGAAATAAGTACATTTATTCCAGTGCTGTACTTTAGAGGAGACACTACTGGTGCTTATGGTAAGAAAAGATGAATGTTTAAATATGCAAATTAGGCTTTTTGGTGAATTTAGGAGAAATCTACAGACGCAAATAAACAAAGTATTAAATAAATATAGTCTCAAGATTGACTTGTGCTGCAATGATTTTCCCCGTAGTGTCTCGCCTTAAGTACAGTTTTAAGCTACTTTGCTTGAATATTTACATTTTCTTTATACTTCTACTACATTTATTTAACAACTTTAAAGTCTTTACAGATTGAGATTATTAAAACTAAATATAATCTAATAAATGAAGTATTATTACAGATCAAACTACCAGCAGTACATGACGTCATTACAAAGAGCTGACGAACTCATTAATGCATTAACAGTTATAATACTACCATAGAATATATATTGTTCTGCATCATGAGTACTTTTACTTGTAGTACTTTAAAGTATATTTTGATGCTGATACTTCTGTAGTTTTATTTACTATGAATGCAGGACTTTCACTTGTAACAGAGTATTTCTACACTGAAGTATCACTACTGAATACTTCTTCCACCTCTGGCTGTGAGAGGATCCTCTGTGCAATGCATTGTGGGACATCAAGAGAACACTCAAAATCCAGCATCTATTTTTACTTCTTTTGAGTATTCTATACTCACAACCTGTTTATCAGCAGTTGGGACACAGTATTAGTATCAATAGTACCAGTAGTACCAGTAGTATCAATAGTACCAGTAGTATCAGTAGTATGTAGTACCAGTAGTATCAATAGTACGTAGTATCAGTAGTACCAGTAGTATCAATAGTACCAGTAGTATCAATAGTACCAGTAGTATCAATAGTACGTAGTATCAGTAGTACCAGTAGTATCAATCTGCCCAACACTAATATAAAACTCTGCGATTAAGCAGTTTTTCTTCTTCCTGTATTCTTGTTGTTGTTGAACATCCGGAGACATAAACACGGAGATATTAAACTACAATAACTCAGAGGAACGAGCTCATTTTCGGCTGATTAGCAGCTCGATTCCAACACATTCATCAAGTTCAGCTTGTCCTTGTCGACTCAGCGTTTCTTTTAGAAACGCTGCCAGAACACCAGCGAGGGAGCCAAGCTGCAGCAGCAGGACGGATTGTTTCTGGAGAACTTTTGAGGAAATAAGCTGCTGTCGTGGAGCTAAATCATCTCTTATAACCTGTGCATGTTTACAGTATTTATTACACAACGCTTTTACATAAGAGCCTCGTTTAGCCGGAGCGCTAACGGAGCAGCACTTTGTATAATAACGATACGTCCGCCCCTCTTCCTTCTCTACACAGAGACGCTACTCACCGACAAACAACTTGCACACGGTGTTTGTTTATTAGAGGACGTCGTTGTGGTGACACGTTTGCACCAATCAGGCGGCGTCTCTGGGGTCAGGTGAGGTCAGGCTCAGAGGTGGGGGAGGCGTTCACCTCCTCCTTCACCCACTCCTGCACTGTATGTAGCATGCCTGTTTACTAACCACATTATGCAATACAATGCTCCCAGCTCCATGTCAGTACCAATGCTAGCTTCCCTAAATTTCCGCGGTGGTTGCGTACTTGTACACGGTTGTGTATGGATGGTGGTTGTGTACTTGTACATGGTTATGTATGGACGGTGGTTGCGTACTTGTACACGGTTACGTATGGACGGTGGTTGCGTACTTGTACACGGTTGCGTATGGACGGTGGTTGCGTACTTGTACACGGTTGCGTATGGACGGTGGTTGCGTACTTGTACACGGTTGTGTATGGATGGTGGTTGCGTACTTGTACACGGTTGCGTATGGATGGTGGTTGTGTACTTGTATACGGTTGCGTACAGACGCTGGTTGTGTACTTGTACACGGTTGCTTACAGTCGCTGGTTGTGTACTTGTACATGGTTGCGTATGGATGGTGGTTGCTTACTTGTACACGGTTGCGTATGGATGGTGGTTGTGTACTTGTATACGGTTGCGTACAGACGCTGGTTGTGTACTTGTACATGGTTGCATACAGACGCTGGTTGTGTACTTGTACACGGTTGCGTACAGACGGTGCTTGTGTACTTGTACACGGTTGCATACCGACGGTGCTTGCGCTACCTCTCAGAGCTGCTACAGTGTTTTTTCACGTTCACGTTGATGGTTTTAACCGACTGTTAAATCTTCTGCTGTTGTTTGTGTTTCGCTCCGTTGAGTTTCTCTCAGAGACTTTTTCACTTACTAACATTGTAGTTATGATATTAATGTTCAGGGTTTTGAACTATACAGTTATCTCTAATTCAACTGGCACAAGTTCTGTAAATAGAACAACTCCTAAGTTAAGAAATAGAAAATAAAGTTCTTCACACACGGGCGGCGTAAACAACATTAAAATATTTAGCATCAAAACTATTGATTGATTGAGTTTCCTGTCAGCTGAATGTAGCTAAATATATCTAGGGCTTTTATTGTGAAGGGGTGGATCCTTTGTCAAGGTTGAAAGGAGTAATAAAGTTTGCTCTCCTGGTTCCGTGATTGGTTGATGACTTTATTGGAGCTGTGAGAATTCAGAAAAGTCCATCCCACTTTTTAAAAGTGTCTTTTTTTTCTCTGCATAATATTTACGTTCTGTATGAAAGTCACATTTTAAAAAACAACAGTCAAAAGAAAGAAACTGACGAGTGAATTAATCGCACAAAACAAAACGCCCCCCGATGTGTGAAGACTTTTATAAGAAACTTAAAAAAGGGGTTCTGAGGAAGATTTTTGGAATTCAGCATATTATGGAGTGAAGTAGAGATGGAACTAAATGGAATATTAAATCTGATATCTGTTTTCATGAAGAAGAATTAAAAAAAGAATAAACAAATTAACTTCTAAACGAGCTGCTTCTACGATCTCATGCAATGTTCTTCTTCAGACAGAGAAGCGTGGGTGTACTTGGTGTTTTTTGCACACTGAATCTTTAATATTCCCGTTGCTGTGAAACACACCGGGGCAATAATACTAATACTTTTTTTGGGACGTAAAACGTCAATATGTTTGAATCTCGTGATCTACTGTAATAATGCAGGAGTACGATTTAAGAATTCATGCAAACTTGAGTCTTTTTAAATGTCCGTAAAACAGAGAATATGAGGATATATATTGATATATAACAACATGAGGAGAGGAATTTAATATAAATGTGTAATATGAGAGACTTAAAGATATAAAGAGAAGCTTTTGGTGTTGAAAATCTTCTGCAGAACTTCCCATGGTTTACTAAACATCCTGTATAAAGATGCTGTATTGTTGTTATTATTATTATTATTTCGTTCCTCTCTGTGTTATTCGTCTGTTTTCATTTCTTTTCTTTTCTTCTCTATTGGCTCCTTTGACAGCTGATTACCTGGTCTTTGTATTTTTATATTTCTATTTCCATCCTCTGGATCTCTTTTTGTATTTACATGATAACTTGCTGTTTGTAACGCTCAGTATTAACCTGCTTCCTGCTCGCTTTTTATAAACGGGAAGGTGTGTATGTGTGTGTGTGGGGGGGGGGCTGTTAGCATGAGTAGACTCTTCATTACTACGTCCTCTTATTATTATTGCTATCTCCTGACACCGGACTCTTCTTGTGCCTGTGCATGCCTTAACTTCTGAAGCATATACACGATGCATTAATCCAACACACTGTTGATCTACTGATGTGGAGTATTTGATCATGTTTGAAGGGAATAAATCCCAGTTAAATACGACCTCCTCCCCGTCTGCAGGCTCGTCAATCACTGTGAGGGTGAACACACTTTTCTAGATGTGACACGTTTACTGCTTGAAATACTGCAGGGACATTAATGGATATGTTGATACAATTACAGCCATCACTTACTCCTGTATATGTGTATATGTGTATATATTGTCAAAAAAGAGGGTTGAGATCCCAGGAAAGCTGCCTTAAATGAAGGAATACAGTTCGATATGAAAGTAGGCTAAAGGGACACAAAGCATATAACGAGTAAAGTGATTTAACAAATGTAAAACTGATAATAATAATGTATGTATAACTGAGTAAAGTGAAGTGTGTGTGGAAAGAGCTGATGTAAGCAGGGTGGGGGCCTTAAAGGCTGAGATCATAACAGATGTTGGGGTGGTGTCCGAGCACATACACGGGTGTAACCTGAAACACGCTCGAACATTGAGGAAGTGAGAACATCCACAGAGGGAAGTTAGGTGTGTCCAGCACACACACACACACACAGAAAGTTGGGTGTTGTTCGCAGCACACACACATAATCAATGATGTCATGTAAATCACATGCCGAGTGAGGGAGTGTTGGGGAGGAGGGGGGAGAGAGAGCTCAAAGTGTTATAAAAAGAGAGACCTCCAAATAGCAAGTGGGGATTCAACGCGGGAGCCACCCAAGTGCTCCACGGAGGAAACGCTGGACCTCGCTCGACAACCGCATTGGAGGACTTTGTCTCTGTTCACGGAAAGAAGACAGCCGTTCCTGGACAAAGATTGAAAGACGGAGATTTTCCTCTCCCCCCTGTTTGACTTTAACAACCGGACAACAGATGGACGCAGCTGCCCTAAAGACTTTGTACTGAGCCTGAGGGATCGCTGAACGGACTTCGTTGGCCTCGCAGGAGGAGCTGAAGGTCAGGCCTGGCCTTCAGCTCCTAAAACCCCCGAAAAGGACTTTTTATTACATCGTGAATCCAGCTCCACCGAGCCGCCTCGGCATCGAAGTTTAATGAGTATAACCTAAGAAGAAATTGTAACCTGATCGAATCAAGTACAGTATTATTTTATGTGAGCTGTAGCTGTGCCCCTGCTAATATCCTGCAATAAATATCTAATCTGCATTTAAAGTAAATTTCTCAAGAGAATTCATTTGCTGAAGTAGTAGAAGTTCCTCGTGGCAGTAAAAGGTTAAATCTATTGTATGTTAACAACCAGAGTTCTTAATGGTTATCCTAGTGACCGGTCCACTTAACAGTCCCTTACGGTTTTAGTTATAATCCTAGCCGTTAAAACCTAACCTGGCAATTTACCAAGACCCCGGATCCAAAAGAGGAAAGCTGCCATAACTGACGCGACTGGTAGAAGTGCCCGGCCAGGGTGGCCCCTCGGCCGAGTGCACGTTACCAGAGGAAGCAGGGTAGACGTCAGGAGTAACGGTAGTTAGCAGAAGCCAGGCGAGTTTCCTCGACAGAACACCAGCTCGCCAATCTTTTAATAGAGAGCTGAGTCAGTAGGTAGCCCCGTATCGGGCCAGAGAACCCCCGGATCTAACAGTATATATATATATATATATATATCAGCCTCTTATATAAAAGTTCAACATTGTTTTCATTCCAGGGTTACATGAAGCATGAAATAAAAATGTCCTCAGACCAGTTTATATATCTTAACAAAGAGTCCAGCAACACGTGTCAATATCTGCTCTTCACATGAATATAATCTTTCAAAATAAACTTCTTTCCACAGGAAAATAATTAGTTAGGTTTAATAAAAGATGTGACGTAACGCTGGGCGACCAGTGATCAGGTCCGCCGTAGCGTAGATGGCCAATCACAGAACATCAAGGCGGGACTTGGCACAAGAATTAACGCCTGAGTAACTTGACATAAAAATGTCAACAGGCCACAGCTTTCCACCTGGTGTTCATGTCCTAAAGTGTTGTTGAGTTATTTTGAAGTTACATGTTTTCTGTACTCATGTAACGTTGTTCATCTTTAACTTAGCTTATGTAGTTATTTTAATCCCAACAATAATGTTTATCCTACGGCGACAGCCCAAAATCCAAGATGGCGACGGCAAAAAAGTAAGATGTTGACGACCAAAAACCAAAATGGTGACGGCCCAAAACCAAGATGGCAACAGCCCAAAATCCAAGATGGTGGCGGCCCAAAACCAAGATGGCGACGGACCAAAACCAAAATGGCGACGGCCCAAAACCAAGATGGTGACGGACCAAAACCAAAATGGCGACGGCCCAAAACCAAGATGGCGACGGACCAAAACCAAAATGGCGATGGCCCAAAATCCAAGATGGCGACGGACGACCTGGAATGGGTTTGTCTGATCTCAGTGCGTTCGCTCTGTGTCTTGGGTTCTGTCCACTGATGATTGATCCACAATGTGAACTTTGGTCAGAAAGATAAAGATAGTTTAATTTGTGACTACAAGCTGTTGATTCATCAGACTTCTTGCCAAACAGTGAAAGTACACTAACGACTAAAACCTCATAAGCCTTCTACAGTAAACCAGAAGTCTGATGAGGTTTTCTGTAAATAATGCAAACGCCTCCAGCGAACCAGAAATAAGTGTTCTGAGGCCAAAAGTACTTCATAATATAAAGGTAGAAAAGACCGACAGCATGATGAAGGTCTGCAAAATAAAAAGCACTGAAACCAAATCAAATTAAACTTAATCAGACATGTTAATCGTCAGAGAGAGTCAGAGACAGACAGAGATTGATTTGATTTTTAGAAAACCTTTATTTTCTTTGAACATGTTTCTTTATCATTTAAGACGGTTAAACAAATAAAGTCCAACAAACAGAACCCTGTCTTTGATTGTCTTTAGACTGTGAGATGTTATTCTCACTGAGCTCCATCTTTGTTCAGTTCTTTGTTCACTTTGTGAACTATCTTCTTCAGTCTGAAGCCTTCCTGCTTCGTGAGACCTCCTCTGTCCTTGCTCCTCATGTGAGCTCTGGCAGAGCTGGAGAGCTTCTCTTTGTCAGAGAGGTAGTCCTCCACTTTGGCTCCTCTCACATTCTTACTCCTCTTCAGAAACCCCTTGATCTTCTTCACACTGTAGTCTCCAGAGCTCCTACAGCTGCCAGCACCGTGTTTAGAGGGCTCACTGTCAGCAGCAGCGCCCTCCTCCAGACTGGACTCAGAGTCCTCTTCCATACTGGACTCAGAGTCTTGCTCCAGACTGGACTCAGAGTCTTCCTCCAGACTGGACTCAGAGTCTTCCTCCAGACTGGACTCACACTCTGCTGCTCCTCCACTTCCTTTCATTGCTGCTTTCTTTG
Organism: Anarrhichthys ocellatus; assembly: GCF_004355925.1. NCBI lineage: Eukaryota > Metazoa > Chordata > Actinopteri > Perciformes > Anarhichadidae > Anarrhichthys > Anarrhichthys ocellatus. Next base: position 4,628 of record NW_022281142.1, on the reverse strand, counting down.
CCTGTGGGCTTCCGCTGTCTCCTCTCTGTTTCCTCTTCAGCTGAGGGGCTTTGAGCTGCTCCTCGTCTGCTTCCATGTTCACCTCCCTACCTGTCTCCACCTGTCCTCCAGTACTCTCCCTCACCTGCTGGACCTCACGTTCCCTCTCTTTTCTCACCTCCTGTACCCCACTTGTCCCCTCCTCCCTCACCTCCTGGGTCTCACTTGCCCCGTCCTTCCTCACCTCTTGTCCCCCACTTGTCCTCTCTTCTCTCACCTCCTGTACCCCACTTGTTTCCTCCACCCTCACCTCCTGAGCCCCACCTGTCTCCTCCACCCTCACCTCCTGGGTCACCCTTGTCTCCTCCACCCTCACCTCCTGGGTCACACCCGTCTCCTCCACCCTCGCCTCCTGTGCTCCACTTGTTCCCTCTTGTCCGTCCTGCTTGTCCCCTCTGCCCTCCTCAGTACCTTTCTGGTTCTGGTCTTTATTTGAGCCGTGTTCCCCAGGACAAGCTCTGCTCAGATGTCCTTCTTTCCCACAGCTGAAGCATTTAAAATCATTAGTCTTTGCAAAGAGGACGTAGTCAAAGTCCTCTACTGTGATTTTGAAACTGAGGTTGACCACTCTGCTCCTGTTGTTGGGGATCATGAGGACGTGTCTCCTGTGAGACACCACGTGCTTTAACAGCGGAGACTTAAAGCCAGAGGACACTCTCCTAACCGGAGACACCACCTTCCCGTGTTTGGACAGCTCTTTGATTATGGCATCGTATCTTATGAATGGTGGCACGTTGGACACGGTGACTTTCACTTCCGGTGAGCTGAGAGGATACGTGGGCAGGAAGTGTTCACCCACGGAGATCCCGTTCTCCAACACCACTTCAGCAGTTTTTATGGTGTCTAGAAAGATGACCACAGCGCTGTTCATCCGCGCTGCGGACTTCACGTGGCTGTGGCCGACAAGCTCCCCCACTGCCAGGCTGATTCCTCCACTGAACACCCGTAACGCGGCGGGATCTTCACGCCGTGTTCCCTGGTTAACTCCGTCAGGCCCATGGTGGCGTTTAGCAGCCGACAGCATGTGCTGATCGACTGCAATCCGCTCACAAGAAAGACCCAAAAAACAGCTAAAAGTACACAAAAAACCTGTGAACCCTGCACACCCCACTACACTGTCATATACCCCACTACACT
>NW_022281142.1:0-3352 GCF_004355925.1 Anarrhichthys ocellatus | reverse complement strand
TACACTATCATATACAACATTACACTATCATATACAACATTACACTATCATATACAACATTACACTATCATATACAACATTACCCAGTGAAGAAAAATATCGAAAAATCGCTATTTATCGCTCTCAAACAAGCTCCGCCAACTCCGCACTCCTTCCACTCAGAGAGAGAGAGAGAGGGAGAGAGAGACAGAGAGAGAGAGAGACAGAGAGAAACAGAGTCAGAGAGAGTCGGGGAGAGAGAGAGAGAGAGCTTCATGTTCTTTTACACCCTCGTTTCTAGGATGAGAGGTTGTCACGGCAACCATCGGCAAGGGAGCGGCAAGAGGCAGCGGGGGATGATGGGATGGAAGAGGAGAGAAGTCTGATTCACTGTTAATAAAAGATCTGAGTGTGTGTGTGTGTGTCTGTGTGTGTGTGTTTCATTTGAATTTTAGATTCTTATAAATTATTCAGAGACTTCACCGCTGAGGCTACAGGAGGAGATCAGAGACGGAGAGAGGGAGGAGAGGGAGGAGGAGGAGGAGACAATAATAACTGAGAAAAGGAGCTAAATGACACACAAACACAAAATGAAGGTCGCTCAGTCAAATAAAGAGAAAGAGTAAATATTTAAAGGATGAGTCAGCTGTTTCTGTTCAGACTCAAACCCTCAGTGAATGTTTCTAATGTATTAATGATATAATGTTTAATGATGTAATATATTAATGATGTAATATATTAATGATATATATTAATGATATATATTAATGATGTAATATATTAATGATGTAATATATTAATGATATATATTAATGATGTAATATATTAATGATATGTTTCATGTATTCATGTATTAAAGTATTAATGTATTAATGTAATAAGTATTTATGGTGTATTTTTGTTTTATTATTGTTTATTTGACTTTTTATTGTTTGTTTTATTGTTTGTTGGATCCATAATTTGTCTTGTGACTAATGAGATTAAAGAGACTTGATACCAGTGAATCTATTTAATAATAATAATAAAATGTTTATGTAATTTTACAGTTCAATTAAATCTTAATTCTATTTATTTTATTTCCCTGTTTGATTATTCAGTGTTAAAACAGGAAGTCCTTCAAACATGTGAGTCCAATAAATCTTCACATTAAGGGAGAAGAACTCATATAGATGATAAATGACTCCAATGATGAAAGTTATAACTATTTAATAATTTAATGTTTCTTAAATACACTACATGTATTATAATTTATATAAATATTTTCCCATTATCTTATGTTCTCATTGCACAGCTACTGTCTTCCTCAGTTGCTCTGCTTCCAGTGCAGCTTGTTTTAAGTAGAGCTTTTATCCAATCAGATCTCACCTCTGTGTCTCTAGGTAAGAACAGAGGCAGAGGCCTGCAGACTCACAAGTGCATCCATGTGCACTTTAAGTGAATGGGGACGATATTGTTGATTGTCATAGTGTTCAACCAATCAGATCTTTAGTTTGACATGTTGGGCGTATTCTTTGACGTGTCAGAGCTACCCAGGTAGCCTGCTAAGTACGTCAGCATTAACGTGCGCTGTGATTGGTCAGTGGGCCAGCGAGTGACTAATGTGAAAATTAAGGAAGCTGGCAGAAGTTAGTTGGAGGAGTAAGAGTTGAAATTGAAAGATATGGAAGAAATTATAACATTTTTAGGGTTTTGCTTGGTGTAGATTATTTCTTTATATGAACGGTGTTCCTGGCTGACAGCGTTTCATTGTAACTGAGCGTCTTGGTGTTTGGAGCTACGCTACGCTAACCTGAGGATGCCATAGCATGGCAGGACACTATGGTACTTTTGAAAACTTTTGGAGAAACCAGAGTGGATCTACAACTCAACGAACACGTTCGCAGGGAAACGGAGCTCCACAACCGCGCCGGCGGAGGTGGGATCCCGGCCCCACTGCGAACCTGCGAAATACAACTGGGGAGGCTCAACTGACATCACTGTCAGTCGAGTCCTTCTCCATGAATGGAGAAGGACTTCTTACTGGAACTGAAACGATGTACTGTACAGCCGTGGGATTGAACTCTTTGTCAACAAAGAAAGGAGGTTTGTTTACATCTGCAGTAACGTTACGAGTGTTCATTTGTCTCTCGTGTTAATTACATTGATTTGGACTATATGCATTATCCGTTAATGACGAAGCATCCCGTCATGCGCGGGGTTATTGTCCGGACTATTGAATCCATTCGGGCTGTTGTTTTCCCGCTAAGCTAGTTAGCTTAGCCTCCCTGAAGACACATGCGGTGACGCAGCCTCAGCTGTTTTTTGTTATTGTTCCGGGTTCAAAAGCTCACAGCCCGTTGTCTCCTACGTGAGAGCAGTCCACCGAAAACATTATATTTCCCACAATTTAAGCTTCTGCAATTTCCAAATGCACTAGTATTATTCAAACGTATTGTTCGGTTAGTAAGCCTCGTACCGAACGGTTTAATACGAATATGTGATGTTACAGCCCTAGGAACAAATAACCGTAGCTGTGGCGTCATCGTGAGCTTATTAAGAGGTGGCTCATGTGTAGCAGGACAGCACTGAAGGCCCAGGTATAAAATGCACGGCCCTCCACTGCTTAGAGGTCACACGTCAGTGGCAGCTGCTCAGGTGATGTTAGCTGTGATGCTAACATCACTTAGCATGCTCACCCCACGGATCTTCGCTAATCCTCCACCTGTTCACGGTGCTACAGGTGACATCCGGTCAACAGGTGAGTACCAACAGACTCTGCACGTGCACGTTACAGCTGTTCATGAGGAGTTAATGAACATTATGTCATCAAGGTCTGACTGGTGTTTCTGTTATTATGTCCACCCCATTAAAACCTAGAAGGACAGAAACAGAATGTTTGTTTTAGCTGCTGGAACTACTAGTACTACTAGTACTACATCTCAGAGGTATATATTGTACTTTTTACTGTGTTCTGAAGTTACTGTGTCGAAACAAAGTCTCACCACATAATTTAAATCACTTCCTGTTTGGTGTTGACTTCCTGTTATTGTTGTTTACAGTTGTCATGTGACCTTTGACCTCCAGGCTTCATATTTCTGGTGATGTGTGATGTCATCGTGATGTCATCACATGAGAACTACAGACGGAGTCACGGTGAGAAGTTTTAAACTTGTTACGTCTTCACCTGATAATTTACATTAAAAAAAATGTAAACAGCAACAAAAACAATTCTCTGAGCAGAAAATATGTCCGACATCTTCACATTAAACATTAAAAGAAATTCAACATGAGGAAAAACTTTGACTGTTTAAACCAGGAGACAACCTCCGGTTCTTTAAGTGAAGTCATTGCTTCATGTGTTAAAGCTGCATTCTCTCTAGTGTCCACCAGGGGG
>NW_022281141.1:0-13001 GCF_004355925.1 Anarrhichthys ocellatus | reverse complement strand
CATATATGTGTGTGTATATATATGTATGTGTACATATATGTGTGTGTGTATATATATATGTGTGTGTATACATGTGTGTGTGTGTATACATGTGTGTGTGTATGTATATGTGTGTATATATCTCTGTGTGTGTGTGTGTGTGTGTGTATGAGAGAGAGAGAGATATGCACACATCAGACCATACCCACATTCTAACGGTGGCGTTTGGACCAACAATAGCACTGCAATTAAAAGTGAATTTCATTGAGTCCATAGTGTTTGTGTAGTGTCACAACGAAGACGACTGGTTCAACTTGAAATGATTGTGGCTGTGAGATGTAAAATGCCATCTCATAGTATTAGAAACCACTGTGCAGGACTGTAGTCATTGTCTTAGGAGTGTCAGAAGCAGCATAGTGGAATAGCCTTAGGGCCTAGCTGGCTTAGCTTAACCCCTGTAGCTCAGCTCCTAACTAAGCCATGTACTGATGCAATCCCTTGTGTTTATTTTAATGCAAGTCTGTTGTTGGGCTGAACACTCACTGACTTCATATTTTGAGATGGGTCAAAGATGCTTCCACACTGTCATCGTGTAGCCATGTCGGATCGTGCCTGTTCAATCAGAAGCTGGGTTGCCATTGGACATGGTGCTATTGTTGCATGCACAGTATGTGTGCATCAGGGTGTAGGTAGTGGTATTATCTGTCTCTTGGGACATTATGAGCAAACATGTATAATAAATGAGGCGGTTGTGAGCCAGAGGGTACCGTGGTAGCTCTAGGGCCTTGTTAAGGTAGCATGGGCAAGAAAGGATAGCAACTCATTTAGTATTCTCTGTAATCAGAACCACCCCCTCCTGTGGGCACCTTAGATCACCTTCAACCCCCTGCTGTTACAGTAGAGACCCCTTTATTGATTTTTTGTCATGTTGGGTTGAGTTCTCCAGCATTGTACAGGTCACCTTTCATATGTTGTATTCTCCCTCCTTTTTCTGTCAAAACTCCGGCACATTCTGTTCAGCTTGTCTTAGAAACTCCTTGTTTTTCCATTCACCCAGGACCCTTTAGAGCACCTCGCGATGGGTTGGGAATATTCCCTTTGGTAGTTGTTTGTATTGTATTTAATGTATTCAGTGCTGTGCAAATAGTCATCCTCTGTTGTTCTCCTGTGGGATCCATATTGGTGAAATTTTCACATACAGAATGGCCGAATGTTTAACGTATAAGAGTATAGTCCAGTCTATGTGGTGATTTATCATGCTGATGGTATGTCTTCCAGCTCTTCTTAGAAAACCTGGAGCATGAAGACTCATTCATCTACCTGTCGGCCATTCAAGGTAATCTATGATGCAGCTTGGCCAAATGTGATGTTATGACTGATTTTCACCGATGCATCACACCGATACTATTAACTGTACAGCTGAAGCTGTCGGTAACTCCTGAAAGCAGATGTTCTGAGTATGAATTGTCTGTAGGTCTGTCTGCATTGGCTGATTCATACCCCGAGAGGATTCTGGAAAGGCTCCTAAAAGACTTCCAGCATGGACCCTCCCTCTCTACATCCAACCAGGAGCACTCCCTGGAATTCCGCCTCAAAGTGGGAGAAGTTCTGATGAGGGCGAGTCGGGCCATGGGTGAGCATCCTCTGTTGTTTCTTCACACACACGTTTGTGTGACTAGATACTCACTTGGCTTGGTGACTAGATACTCACTTGGCATGGCTCCTAAGAGGGCATTCACTAATGTGATAACTTAGCTTTAGAGACCAGGTTGTTCATACATTATGCTCCATGTTACAGTGATGTTGCTAGGTATGTGTCCTGAGTCTGTGACCCATGGCAATCTGAAATGACGCAGTAAACTCAGTATCGACGAGAGTACGGTAAATAATAAAAAATGATAATTATCAATCACCCGGTTGCCATTTTCTTAGTGTGAAAATCTGTCCTGCACAGATACGATCCTGTGTTCATGGTGTCACTCACTTTATAGATTTCACTTCAATTATTAAGGCTACTATGGTATCACAGTTGGGCAATGTTCTCCATAGTGGGGGGTTATAATTAAAATATATGTAAAATAACATTTTTGGCCTATTTTATTTGTGCTATTTTGTATTTATTCTTTGTTTGTACGATCTGCCTGCCACTCTAGTCACTGCGCTGTCCTGTTCCTAACCCATTCATTTCAGTAACCGGCCTAAAACATTTTTTTCAGTCCATTGTCTGCTTACATTCAAGTATATAATTGCACTTTAGGTTTTTAACATATCTGAATGGCCATCTTTATGCACAATATTTAGTGTTAAACAAGTTGTTTCTTTAAGGCATTGTTTGAAATAGAGATGTCAGGAATAATCGGTTTAGCCATAACTGCGATTATAGAAGTCACAGTTTCAGAACTAAACATTGTAGAAGCTGCGGTGTCTGTGGTGTCCTAATTCCTACATCGTTGCCCTGTGAAGGTTATTCAGATGTAATGACTATAACTATTAATAGATGATGCATCATTGACGGGCGAATCGTAATCGAATCGTGAAACCGGTGAAGATTCACACCTCTAATGATAACGTATGCTTGTTTATTTATGTGTCCATATCTGTTGACATTATTATTATCTGTCTGTGGTGGACAGCTGTCGGCATAGAACCACCACACTACAAGAGCCACAGTGCAGACTTGTTTCCCATGCAGAGTTCTGCTCAGAAGGGACCTTGTGTATCACAACCTTTCCCTGATTGAAAACCCTGGTTTGTATTTCTTCCCCAGCTCTGGTTTTATCTGCCAGATTGCCATCGTACCACTTCCCTGGGACAATCGGGGGGTTTATATCCTGGCTGAGAGATTGGATAGACCATCACTTTGCTGCACAGACATCCAGAGAGCCTCTGTGTTTGTCTTGATTTGCCTTTTGCCAGTCTGTCATTTGTAAATAAGAAGCTTTTCTTAATTGACTCGCCTGGTAGAGTGGTAGAGAAGCCCTTGTAGAGTCCTGTGAAAGCCCACAGTGTGCAGTGAGGGCAGACAATGTTGTCAAACAGAAGAACTCTGCACCAATGATGAGACATAATGTGTGTGTGTGTGTGTGTGTGTGCCTGTGCGCGCACTTGTTGGTGTTTCTGGTTCAAGCAAATGTACACACACACACACATGGGTGAAGCGGATCTTACTACTACTAGCCAGTCAGCTGTTTTCTCTCGTTGGAGGCCTCTGGCTGTCCTCCCTGCTGCCTGGCAGGAGCAGTTGTGTTCGGCTCTGTTCTTTGTATGTCTGCCTGTGTAACAGTGTCACCACACACACACACACAGCTCGTTAAACTGAGTATGACTACATTCTGTAAACAACAATATTAGTCTTGTGTCAAGATGTCAATTTAGATGACTGGATCACACTTGAATGTATGCATGGTTTCCTGCAGTGTATACATATTTGAGCTAACATGCTGATGCCAAGCAGGTGTGTTGATCATGTTAACCATCAATGTTTAGCTTGACCCCCAGAGCTGGACCGTGCTTGGAGCACTTTGATCCTGACTGAAATAGCTCCACGTCTATAGGATGGATTGCTATGACATTTTGCAAAAACATCCATGGTCCCCAAAGGTTGGAGCTCACTGACTTACTGTAGATGAGGCCCGACTTTACCTTTGACCAGTGCCGACTACCAGTAGGTTGAAAGTTGTGGTTTTAAGTAACATTCAATAACTAATGAATACATTGCAATTCAATTAGAATTATAGATGCCCTAGGACATCTGCAGACAAACAATCTATCTGGTGCATGTTCCAGGAACCTGATCACAGTTAAGAGGCCGACTTCTAGGTTTTAGTGATCATTGTAAATAGTAAATGGACTGTACTTGTATTTCTCTTCTCTAGTCTTCTGACCACTCAAAGCACTTTAACACTACATGTCATCATTCACCCATTCATATGCTGATGGGGGGGCTACCATGCAAGGTGCCACCTGCCCATCAGGACTATCTAACATTCACACCCAGGGCAATTTATGGTTAAGTGTCTTGCCCAAAGACATGGACTAGCAAAGCCGGGGATCGAACTAACCCCAATGTCTTGTGGACCAGGATGAAAGGAAACTATGTCCACGTATGGTGACTAGATGGAATTTTAAACACTTTAATGAGCAGATCTTCTTAAATGATCTTCTGTCAAGTGATATTCATTCGGCCTCATTAGGGCCATATTGCTGGGCCCGCTGGAGGGAAGGGAGGCACGGGAGAACCAGAACCAGGTTTCTGGACTATCTGACTCTGCTGCAGTAAAATGAGGTTTTCTGAGACTTGCTCAGAAACACTACATTTGTGTTCACAGGGAGCGTTAAAATCAACACAAATTATAAATCCCTCGTTATAGCTTCAAATTTGCTTCAAATCCTTCAAAGTTTTAATATCGCATATGCTATTTAGGTATTAAAGACTCGAGGCCTGACGATACTTACTGTTACATTTAATGATCATTTTGTGTAAAAGGTCTTGCATTTCTGTTTTCTATGTAACATGATAGAAGTTTACTTTTCTAATATGAATGTAGTTTCCATAGAAGATGCAGGCTGCTGTCAGCCAGAGAGCTAGAGATTGTACATCTTTATCTTCTATATATTATTACTGGGGAACTAACCTGTCCATTCTCTCCTTCTCAAGGGGACCTGGCGGCCCACCTCGGCCGTCCTCTGATCGGCGTCTTCCTGCAAGGAACCAGGGACCCGGACCAAAGTATCCGGGCCAGCAGTCTGTCCAACCTGGGGGAGCTCTGTCAGAGACTGGACTATACTCTGGGAACGCTGGCCCAAGAGGTGAGAGGGAGCACACTGACATTAACACCTCTTGGGGGAACTGGGTTTCTTCAGCAGTACACAGTAAAGAGTAGGGCTGTGTATTGGCAAGAATTTGGCCTTTACCATACGGGTTATTATATGGTGGCCGATATATTGCCTCTTCCCTGAGGCATCGTGCCATGGGTTGACCCTCCATTCGTGTAAACGCAGTACCTCAGGAATGCCTGGAGGGAATTTCTTCATATTTGGCACAAATTACCAGCTGGACTCGAGGGTGGAATTATTAGATTTTGTTGGTCAAACGTTGCTGTGATCTCGCATGAGACACATATTTGGCCATAACTCAAGAATTGATATGCTAAATATGACAATTTCACACCAATGTCTAATGGGATACAATGAAGAAGTCCTGACATTTTGGACAGACATGGATGTAGACTGCAACTTGACTGGTTCATGAAAACATACAGCAAAAATACTTGTATGCATATCAGATCAGTGTGATTTGCATGTATCAGTCTCTGTAGCGTCCGACATCATTGCACATTGTTTTGTGCATTCTGAGCCACTCTCTGCATCTGCACTGTCCATCTTTGCATGTTAGTTGAAAACAGATAATGTGTTTGATAATCGACACAATATCACAAAACATAATATCGCGATACTCGAGTGTATCAATATTTTCTTACACCCCGAGTAAAAACAACAGCTGCAGGACATCATGGAAAATACTTTACCATCAAAATCACACACCAGGACACGTGTAGATCAGTGCAGGTGGAGCCCCGACAGTGTGAGACTGTGAATAACCACAACAGTTCATGTGCTACACTACATCAGTGGTGAAGCTCTCTTTAATACAAGATAATCCGTAAAACAGTTAAAACAATGCTGTATGGATGGAAGATGTTTTGTTTGCCTGTATTGATTTGAGGTTACATGCAATAATACACTCTATGGTGTATTTAGATAAGAAATAAGTAGTGCTGGGAAACTTAACGTGTTATTATCGCGTTAACGCATTCATTCATTAACGCCGACAATTATCTTTTCGCGCGTTAACGCAGTTTTTTCTTTATTATTATTTTGAAAGCCCGTTGCTCACTGGCAGCGGTGGAGGGAGTCTTCAGACTACGTTGATGCAGCGTGTGGGAGAAGTAGAGATAAACTAAAGCAAGACAAGCTAACAGATGCTACAGAGAAGTGGATACAAACTGCAGGTTAGTGTTGTGGAAGATGTCGGTCTAAGGAACGTTCACGTCGCGTTTGGTGTGAACGCACCTTTAGGATCCCAACGAATGACATCACGTATGAGCCTCGAGACGCACCGTCACCAGAAGAACACACGAGTTGTATTAAAGCTGTTAAAAATAACCTGATGTGTTTGAAGTGTTTAAACCAAATGTTATTGACCTTTTGTTCATATAGCAGCACTTAAATACACTACTTTTGAATTCATTATTGAACTTTGCGCATAACACTGAGATTAATCACGATTTCAAATGTGGAATCGTTGCCCAGCACTATAAATAACAGGATCTACTTCAGAAAGGTTTTGCATTCCCTCTGAGCTCTGGAGGTCAGAGGGATCGACTACAGCGTGATCCTTTGCAAAAGTACCTTGTGGGTGCTTAAGTGGAGCCATGGTCTACACACATGCATGCCCACTCACTTGAACCAGGGTCTGAGTTGACAGAAGTTCAGCCCACATTTACACACGTGCATTCCGCTCAAATAACGATGCTGCCGTGTGTGTGTTCACTGAAGCCTGCTGCCATTAATGAGCAGCACTGTCAGCTGTAAGAACACGCCCACTTCTTACCGTGTGCGTGTGCATGCGTCCCATGTTGGTCCAATACATCAATCGATCCACTTTACTGTGTTCTGACCTCAGCGGTGGAGGCTTTCAGCTGATTGGGAGTCTTTGTGACAAACATGCCACGTCAAACAGCACAGCTCCAGATTGTGCTGTAAATCCTAGTCAGACATGATCACTAACTGTATTTCAGCTTTTTGCCCATCCTCATGTTCATACCACTATAGATAACTGTGTGTGTGTGTGTGTGTGTGTGTGTGTGTGTGTGTGTGTGTGTGTAGCTCAGCTCCTGTCTGACTGCTCTGATAAAGACGGAGAAGGAGGCAGAGGTGAGGAGAGCTGCTGTCCATGTTATCACCCTGCTGCTCCGAGGCCTCGGCGACAAAACCACCCAGGTACACACACAACTGAGTATGCATGATACACTCTTGTTCGCTACCCATTTAACCACAAACAGACGTACATAATGTATACACTGGAACAAGTCATTGTGCGCCTTTGAAGTGTTTTCATGATGACCTGAGGTTGAGCTTCAAAAGTTCAAAGTTAGCTTTATTGTCAGTTCCACAATATGTACCGAACATACCGAGGAGTTGAAAAAACGTTTCTCCCAGTCCAACATATAAAGTGAATACAGTGCAAATAGATGAAAAAACATTTAGACAACATATAATTTAGCAGCAGTCAGACATAGAGTCTTAAAGAGAGGAGGGAGAGAGTTCAGCTTCCTAACAGCCTGGTGGACGAAGCTGTTTGAGAGTCTGGTGGTGCGAGCACGGAGGCTCCGGTATCTTCTCCCAGAGGGCAGGAGGCTGAAGAGACTGTGTGAGGGGTGGCTGGGGTCGCGCACAATCATGATGACTTTGCGGGTGAGGCGAGTGTCTTATATGTCCTGCAGGGAGGGGAGTGAGGCACCAATGATCCTTCCAGCTGTGTTCACTATGCGCTGCAGGGCTTTCCTGTTGTAGTCAGTGCAGCTTCCGCTCCACACAGTGATACAGTTTGTCAGGATGCTCTCAATGGTGCCTCGGTAAAAGGTGCACATGATGGGTGGTGGTGTTCTTGCCTTCTTCAGTTTGCGGAGAAAGTAGAGGCGCCTGTGGGCTTTCTTTGCCAGTGATGTTGTGTTGGCTGTCCACGAGAGGTCCTCACTGATGTCCACCCCCAGGAATTTGGTGCTGCTCACTCTCTCTATATCAGCACCATTGATGGTCAGTGGTGTGTGTTGAGGGTGTTTAGTGTGGCCAGTGTTTGAAGCGATCAGTCGGTCGTGTTCTCTTTGTCCTGCTGAAGCGTGAATGAATCTCTCATTCATGAGTGTTTGCTCTTGCTGTTAGATTTACAGAGCTGCTAATAATCTATCGGGACACATTATGCTCTCAGGTGATCTCAAAGATTCATTTTTTAAATCAAATATCAATAGACCCTTTTCATTGTAATCTTTCATATGAATATGAATTCATAAACAGAGGAGGCTTGATATGTCCTGTATTTGGTAAAAAAAACACTGAAGTAGGAGGACCAAGAGCCACTTTAAGCCTTTAGCTTTAGTATTAATGGAGCAAATACTAAAGATATATTACAAACAGCTCCGCTGATTCACTGCCGTTGTTCTATAAGCTGCTGTTAACACACTGACCTTTGCTCTGTAACGAGGACTGAATGGAAGATTGGAGCATGTGTAGATGCATGTTGTCATTGTATTAACAGAGCAGCAGGCTCCTGTTAGTCCTGTTCATCTGGAGGCTTTGAGCAGGCTCAAGGCTGTGGTGTGCTCCTGAGAGTGAGCGGCTGGTACAGAGCTCTGACGGGTCCTGTAATCTAGTCCCAGCTTCCCTTTGGTCATCACTGAGGTAATGAACCAAATGTTAGCTTCTCACCAAGCACAGGAAGGAGGCTCCCCCCAAACACCATGTTTCAGCCTCTTTCTCACCGCTTCACATTCCTCAGTGTGTGGTTACTGCTGTAGTGTTGTTCTTAGATAGTCCACCGCAGGGTCCCAGCTAATCACGTCACAGGTCTTCAGCCTCCTAAAATGGAAGCAGCGAGGCAGGATCACTGACTGGATTTCCTGAATTCACTGATCCCTGTGCAGGTTTGAGGGAACAACATGGCTGGAGCTCTGTTGGTGTGTTCAGAGCACAATCATCAATAGGAACACCAGGAACAACACCTAATGAATACAGGCTCTCCTCTTTAGACCCAGTCTCATGTAAAACCTATAGCAGTGTTGAGAACAGAAAATCACTGAACTCTTCCTCCTGTGGTAGCCCAGTGAAAACACAGCGATATGTGAGCTGTGATGTGGCTCTTGAGCCACTGCCACTACTACAGTCAGCTGTCCAGCTGCTGTTCCCAGGCCAGGTCCTGTCATTACTGGAACGGCACCAGCTGAACACGGCTAATAATAGAGCGCAATGAGAACAGATGAGAGGGGCAGACATGAGCTCAGATGTTAGATCACAGGCCATCTAGCAGAGCGAGAACTTTCCCTGTGGACCGAGGTGCCTTTTGGGCCGATAGAACTCTGTAGAATGTCTATCAGTCCCCATGCTCTATATATCGATGTGTGTGTTCCATACAACGTATGAAAACTGAGCTGCACGTAATGCTGACGTAGTTGTAGACCAGCTAGCAGGCTCTGACATGTCAAAGAATACGCCCAACATGTCAAACTAAAGATCTGATTGGTTGAACACTATGACAATCAACAACATCGTCCCCATTCACTTAAACTGCACATGGATGCACTTGTGAGTCTGCAGGCCTCTGCCTCTGTTCTTACCTAGAGACACAGAGGTGAAATCTGATTTGATAAAAGCTCTACTTAAAACAAGCTGCACTGGAAGCAGAGCAACTGAGGAAGACAGGAGCTGTGCAATGAGAAAATAAGATAATGGGAAAATAATTATAATACATGTAGTGTATTTAAGAAAAATTATTAAATCATAAAATAGATATAACTTTGTGATTCTGTTTAGGCCAGCAGAGAAGGCCTTGCTGGCCCTGACGCCCACCACTGAGTCACACGGGGTCAACAGTACAGTGTAATGTATCTGATGAGGGATCAGCTCAGCGATAAAAGCACTCGTCACAAATATGAAAATAAAACGTTCAATAAGATGAAATGACAATAAGATGTAAGATAAGAGGGGATGACTTCATTAAGATAGAGCACTAAAAAAAGAGGATTGTGTGTAAAAGTAAGTGACACGTTTATCCAACAATATTGCACAAATATAAATGTAAATAATTAGTGAATGTAAAGATATTGTCCATAAATAGTATCAACAGATTGTATTAAGACTAAAACCAAAGATTGTAACTCTGTGCTCATGCTAGTTTTCTCTGGCTGTGGATCTGTTAACATTCCTCTTGATTCATGAGGAACGTGTGACACTTCTGTGGAGCGCTCGTTCACACAGCTTCAGCTGTTATTTAGTTTTCTTTGTTCTGTTCGGGCTGCGGTGAAGAACACAAAGATATTTCATCATCATAATATTTAAGGAGCAGGAACTTGTCATTTTTTTCTTGATTGATTAAAAGAAATCAATTTATAAACAGAATAGTATCTGCTTGATTCTTAAGTGATGAGCTGACTGTGTGGGTATGTTTGATCTCTGCTGTTCTTATGGGACGTGCTCCAGAGCCTTTAGACTGAGCTGTGTGATGCTGTCTCTCTCTGGTAAAAGGCTTCTTTGTGCTCCGTTGGGTTTTTGATCGATACACCTTAAAGTTAACTTCGAGGGGAATACTAGTCACATACAACTTGGATCTTATTTATAGATCAGTTAGTAATTACCAAGTGAGTTGCCAAACTTGATTGGATGAGAAACGCGATCAGTAGCAACAAACTGTCCGTTCCCCCCCCCTGTCCTCCAGGTTCTCAGTGATGTTCTGTTGGACCTGTACCGAGCTCTAAAGTGGGTGGTGCGCTCGGACCCGGATGATGTTGCCGTGCTCCATGCCCAGCTGGCTCTGGAGGAGATCGATGACGTAATGAGGAGGTTCATCTTCCCTGAGCAGAAGCTGGAGAAGAAGATTGTTGTCCTGCCATAGAGCTCCATTTGTATCTCTTCATAACCTCTTCACTGTTTGGACTTCTTATTTTGATATGCTCTGCTTAAGGCAGCGCTAGTTCTGCCTCCGTGTGATGTGGACTTTATGTCTCTGCACGTTTCTGAGCTACAAGCACCACACTGTAACAGCAGCATGCAGGAAGTACGTCCTCATAAAGTACCCGTATACCATCATGTTCTACTGTACCACCAACAGTCCACTTCCAAAATAAAGTTCTAAAAACATATTGTTCTCAATCTTTATTATATATACAAAGTATTAAAAATAGGTAACTGTTCATACCGATACTGCCACTATTTTACCCAGAGTCTTATTAGTGATCACGTATCAGCCAAAGACCCCTGATGGAGGAACACCAGGCTTAAAGGGGCAGTCCACTGCTCTACATGTCAGTCACTTTACTAGTCATTGGGAAAACTACTCAACAGTAGAAACCGCTGTGTGATCACAGACGTGGGGTTTAGCACTGCTCCGTCCCTTTAGGAGACCATCACTCCAACAGGACAAGTGAACAGATTATGTGTAAATATTGGGCCCATTTTTCACAAGACGGACAAATCAGGAGAAAATATTCAAGACCTGTCTCAGCAACACTCTCACAATACGTGGTGGCGTTACTAGTCTAGCATTAATGTTAGCCAAACTGTCAACACTTTAAGCAAACGTCAACTGTCGTTAGCTAACGCGCTAGCTAAGTCATTTCTGTAATGCTAAATTTGGTTGTTAGCTGTGTTGATATCTAATGTTATATTAATACATTGGACCGCTCCCACAGACACAGTGTATGTCAAACCATTGGTGCAACTTGTAATGCGTCATCTTTTATGTCTTCTGTGCCTCTAGAGAAGCTTTGTCAAGAACAACCTAACGGGCATTATGGGAAATAAGGTTTGTTAGTACAAGCGTCCCGAGTCAGTTAGTCTCTTTACTGGACAGGCTTGTTGTAAATCACTCGTCAACTCAACGTACAGCACCTGTTCATGAGATCAGGAACAGTGGCTCAAGAGGGTTGTCTGGTGACCGCAAGGTCGGCGGTTCGATCCTTGACTGGTACGTGTCGAAGAGTCCCTGAGCAAGACACTGAACCCCTAACGGCTCCCCGGGGGCCTGTCATTGGCAGACCACTGCTCCCTATATGGGTCAAATGCAGAGACAAATTTCCCCCTTAACCGGATCAATATAGTATAAATAAATTTAAAAAATCTGTCTAGAAACAGATGACTCCAAGTTAATGTAGGATTATCTTTTTACCTCCTTGAGACAAATACAGAACAAAGGTTTTAGGTTGAAGGAACCGTTCTAATTCCAACTGTTCTAATATCAAGTGCGCCTGCTTTGGTGTCGTTACTTTAGCTTTCTACACAAACTCAGACGTGTACAAAAATCTTTATATCTTTGAAAACTAGTGCAAAGCCCATTTCAAACGGGCCTGTTCAGAACGGGCCGGTTGCTTGGCCTTCGCTTCACACGCAACACCGCGTTGTTCCAGAGCAATACAGCAGGCAGCACACAGCTGCAATGCTACAGTATACGTATCATGTCGGTGCAGACGCTTACACAAACATTCACAGGAAACAAACTACCCAGCATGCTTTTCGTCAATTGCATCGAGTGACGGAGAGCAGCTGTAGTCAGCATGCCGTTCAGCGGTGTAACAGATAATAGGGTCCCCTCTGAATACACTACACAGCATGTACATAACACAGTAATAGTAAATGTCCCATATCTCAAGAGCTCGCACTCAACACTGCACTGCACTTCCGTGGGTCCTCAGCGATACACCACAGCAGCATGAAGACAATCAGAGGAATGGTTGTAGAGAAACCTGAAAGACATAGAGACAGACAGACAGGCTCCTCCCATTTTACTGAGATGGTTGAATGGTGGCCAGTGGTAAATGGAATTATTTCTTCTTTGGCACATTTTAACACAACCTGAACTGGAGACTGAACTACTCTGTCAACAATGCCAAATAAGGGTCCAGGAGGGTTTGAACAGAGACGCGTGAGACATTCCTTCTTTTGTTTCTCCCATTGGGCGACAGGCTGACGGTGTTTGAAGCATGACCTTCTCTGTCCCTCCGTCTGTGTGAACATACAGCAAACACAAGGAGCGTCAGCTTTCTTTGAGACCCATGGATGTTTCCCCCGACTGGGAGTCAAGGTATCACTGTGTGGGGGGCAGCGTAGAAACACGAGCTCTAATCATGGGGGCGGAGTTCGACCTGTGTTCACTCTGGAGGTTATGATTTTTAACACTAACAATAAGGTCTGTTTACGTTGTTTCCATTTAATTCAAGACAACAACCTTTTGACACCGGACAATATCGACCTAT
>NW_022281140.1:0-13028 GCF_004355925.1 Anarrhichthys ocellatus | reverse complement strand
CACTCTCCCACTCACTCAGTCCATCTAACTGTCTGTCTGCCTGTCTCTCTCTCCCACTCACTCAGTCCATCTAACTGTCTGTCTGCCTGTCTCTCTCTCCCACTCACTCAGTCCATCTAACTGTCTGTCTGTCTGCCTGTCTCTCACTCACTCACTCAGTCCATCTAACTGTCTGTCTGCCTGTCTCACTCACTCTGTCTCTCTCTCCCTCTGTGTCTCTCTATCATACAGTCATTCAGGTCTTAGATATTTTAGAGGACTTTTCCCCTCTCACCCCCCCTCCCCCCATTTCAAATTAAAAGCCCCACAGAATGAATTCTAACTGGAATGCTTGTGATGAAGCCTCTCATTTTCGTATCAAATATTATGATTCTGTCTCCTCTCCCCCTCTCTCACCCACCCAGTCCCACCCTTTCGAAATAAAAGCCCCACAAATACAAGATTCAATCCAAGAGTATTAATCTGAAATGCAGAAAAGAGAGTAGCGCTATCTCAATTGAACTTGAATGACACTACCGGTAACATTGGCGTGTGTATATATTGCGATTTCTTCGGGCAGTAGAAGCCACACTGTCAAAATTTCTTTAGGAATTTTCTAGTTATTATTAAGACCGATGGATAATATACAGTGTGCTTTGGCAGTTTTACTGCCTTGTGCCACAAAGCCACACTGAATTAAGTTTTACAGAATGCAATGCCTGACCACCTTGTTCTAAAACATTTAAATGTCTTTTGAATAAATATTACCGTCATGACTGAAAACGGGGAATCTGATCATTTCTGAAATATATCCTCAAGTGCGTTAACTCGTGAAAAAAACTTATTCTTACATTAGCGCACATTTTGTACCCAGTTTAAAAAAATAAATAAAAAAATTCCTAAAACGCTTTAATCTCAATGCCAGATTGTGTCAAGTATCACTGTGATGGACTTTTTAAAAGCATATATTTTCACTGGATTAACATTTGTGGTAACATTACCAGTCTGGCATCAGCTGTGTAGTTGATTTAAAGCTTGATTTTTGAGCACTGATACGTTCAGACACGGTGCATCATTCACATTCATAATACCAGTTTCTCAAATGTGAGACTTACATTTTAGAGGTTTAATATACTTCAGCTCATGACTGTTCAACTATATCACTTAAAACTCACATTATTCACAACACAGAAAAGTATAATGGTCAGTGATAGAACACCTGATGACCATTTGTAGCAGTTTTAGATTCACACTCGAGTTCTCTTGCATCCTGGGATATAAAACCACTAAATATGTATTGAAAACAAACACTTTTATGAAGAATTTATTTGAAAATAATTTCCAGAAGTACACATCCAAGTGAAGAAAGCATTGAACACTCCATAGACAAAATAATGCATAATTCAAGGAACACAACTGTCCTGTTCCGCTGATACAATTAGCATCAACTACAGGTCATCATTGGTACTTATGAATATGTCTTCTGTGTCGCAGCATGAGACAACTGATGCGTCCACGGTCTGGCCAGAGTCTGTAAAGACAGACAGCATTTTAGAAACAAGGAGCATAATCTTACAGCATAACATTGAAGTCAATATGTTGATCAGAGGGGTACCAATCAGTCAGGAACTCTCAGACTGGAGATGTAATAAGAAACTCATCACTTCTCGATGAAAATATTGAAACTTAAGTTTTCAATTCTTACCATTAACTCCAGAAGCAGCAGGCAGCAGACCCAGCAGGACTCTGACAAGATCATAAACACAAGACAACATGTGCAAACACCACAAGACAAAAGATGATTTAGTCTTTTAAGCAGAGTGGACACCAATCAGTCACAACTTCTCACACTGGGCAGTGATATATAAAAACATTTCATTAAAGAATTGACGCGAGTCATTTTGAAACTTGTTGAACACAAAGTCGTTCTAGTGCTCACCAACATCTTTGGAAAGTAGATCTACAATTTACAGAATGTGGATTCCTTGTGACTCCGCATGCTGTAGAGACAGTTTGCTCTTCTGGCTGCATTTTACCATCAGATGTTTTAAACTACGCAGCTAATAATAGTTTGCCTCTTTGGAGAATTTCCTAATTCAAAGCGTCTGCCCTCTTTGTCTTCAACACTATTACTGACGCAACATAAAGTACATTGAGTTGTACATCATAAACGACCACATTGTACAGTTCAAACCTTATTAACCACATTTTGGTCACATGCTTTTGACTGGTGTACAAATTGCAAGCTGTGTAAATGTAGGATTTAGCTTCTGGGATGTAATCAGAGGTTGGTTCTCAGTCATGCCTTCACAGTCAGTGCTCTCGCCATGAGAACTCCTGCAGGTCACTTTACACCTGACACAAGGGATATATATCTACCTACACATTCTAAGCTAACCACTAATGTACATAGAATAATCTAGCTATACACATCTAGCTATAAACACCATTATATACATACACAGATCTACGTCTTTAATCGTTTATATACAGTGGGTACGGAAAGTATTCAGACCCCTTTAAATTTTTCACTCTGTTTCATTGCAGCCATTTGCTAAAATCAAAAAAGTTCATTTTATTTCTCATTAATGTACACTCAGCACCCCATCTTGACAGAAAAAAAAACAGAAATGTAGAAATTTTTGCAAATTTATTAAAAAAGAAAAACTGAAATATCACATGGTCATAAGTATTCAGACAAAAAAATGAACTGCGTTACCGCGCGATAAAATAATTGACGGCGTTAATTAATTAATTAATGCGTTAACACGTTATTTTTGCGTTAACTTGCCCAGCACTAAATAACATACATGTGATGCTACATCACGTCCCAACGAGCCACGTGGTGTAGATAAATGACCTTTGCAGCAAGCAGTTTGTGGATGTTTCGTCTCCATCTGTGAACCAGAGAAAGCATTGCTTTAGCATGAAGGGTTAGCTAGCAGGCTAACTTCATGTGGCCGGGTAACACGTGACCCTCCACGAGCAGAGTTCAGGATGGCATGAGTCAAGAAAAATAAATAAATAAATAAATACACTCATCATAAACTCTTCATCATATTCTTCCTCCAAGGAACAGACCAGCGTGTTGTATATGGACACGTTTAATATGAAGAAGTGTGAAACTACTAAATAGGCAAAAAACATACAATCGCATATTAGTTCTGATCAAACTTAAATACTGTGTATAGTAATAATGGAAACATACATTACTGTGCCATCTACATATATTCATCAGTTACATGTTGCACATGTCATCAAACTATTTCTAATTACAACAAACTAACAAAATAAACCCTCAGAAATACCTAAAGCTATAAAAGTAAATCATACTCACCGGCATTGCCACTCAGAGGGCCAGAAAATGCAGGATGGATGAAGATACTATTGCACTGTATCACTGTAGTACAACAGAGCCATGTTGTCACAAAACCAGGAAAGGGAATACACGCTACTTCCTGTCACATGTGCCACACATATAGCAGGTGAACACTGCATCATCTACACTTAACACTAGGCGGCAGTATTTGCACAGTGTGGGCGAAAACTGGCAAAAAAATGTAATACCATAACTTAACACTAGGCTGTATGATTGCTTCAAATAAAATACAAGTCATTGAGAGACACTGCAGGCAGCCACACCAAACGTGCAGCGGCCATTGCTGGAAGAGTTCAACAAGAACGTGTTTAACTTGTGTTACACACCAAATACTCCATACAACATCGAGAAGACACGTTGTCGTTCATGTTCAGTGAACAAGTTTAAAATAATGCGTTTTTGTGCCGGATGGTTCAGGACTGTGATGAACTCTGGTCGATGCGTCACTGAAACGCTGCACAGAAGCTGCTAACTTTAACAAAATGTGGTCTTGTAACTAAGTTGAGAAGTATCTCAATAAGTGATGCAATGTACTGTCAATGCATAAAGTATCATCTATGATAAAGTACAAGTTTCAAAGTGAAGGAGCTCTAACCAGCATAGTGAGAAGTCTTACCTCGAACAGAAGCCCTGTTGGTTCACTAAATCTGGGTGTCTGAGAGACAGTAACGTCTTAATTAAGTTAACTAGGATATTTAAAGTGTGCGTTTCACCCGTTGGACCCGAGAGCCCCCCCCCACGGGGGGCTGTTTTAGAGTGTGTAGCATTCAGCGTGTCGTAGAAAGCATTTTTCATAAAGAAATATGATTATTGCTCCAGACATATTAAATACCGAATTAACGGGAAAAGTCTGAGCAACATCATCATACCAGCCATTGTAAACACTGCAAACACAATTATACATGAACTAATATCATATCTGGAAGATATCTAGAAGATTTGCCACAATTTTGGCCAAAAATAGTATATAAAATTAGTATACAGCAATGCAACAGCTGGTTCCGAAAATCAAAATTTTGATTTTTATGACCATTTATGCTGGCCTGCTTCACTCAATCGAAGTAAAATATGTTGTGGGGACATGACTATGACTGCGGCGTGGTTTTAGGCTTGCAGCTGCATTATTTAAAAAAAATAAATAAATGTTCAATACAAGTGCTTTTTTTCAGGCGAACCTAGAAATTTTTCAATTTGAGCTGTGCCATAAGTGTATCAGTTATTAACCAGTAACATTTACACAATTCAACACATCTCACAAGTGTTACCAGTATTCTAGCATCAAAATTATTAAAATAGACCTTGTAGTTAGAGCTGGGGACTCTCTTGAGTATGGCTATGCAATTTTCGAGCAGAGGCCTAAAAATAGGGCTAGGTACCAGAAGGTGGGATACTGTAGTAAAAGCAGTTCATTCACCAACTCAGCACTTCAGAGGGCCCACGCAGACAAACAGACTTACTGGTGATTAGAGGGGACCATTTATTTTTATTTATTTATTATAATATATTGATCCCGTTAAGGGGGAAATGTGTCTCTGCATTTGACCCATCCCTGTATATAGGGAGCAGTGGGCTGCCCATGACAGGCGCCCGGGGAGCCGTTGGGGGTTCAGTGTCTTGCTCAGGGACACTTCGACACATGACACGTCCCACTTGCGGTTTCCAGACAACCCTCTTAACCCAGTGAGCCATGGTCACCCCCTTTTAATGTGATCTAGAACTTGCATTTCATCCGGCGGACACAAACACGAAGCCAAATATTGGTCACAGAATTAGCAGAACTTAAATTAGCTGAGCTATTCTTCACTAAAATAAGAAAACAAGGATGTGTGTGGAGGTATGTGATCAGTTTTGATCATGCTGGTACCCTTAGTGCTGTTTATAAAAACCAGAACACCTCCAACACATCGTAGTTTGTTGTAAAAGGTCACATTTGTTTCATTCATCTCTGGTATGAACGGCTTGCTGAGCTGTGATGTGTGTAAGCGAGGTTCAGTGTGAGGAGAAGGACGGTCCTGTCACATGTAATGTATCCCTCCACATGCTCAGCCGGTCCTACAGTACGGCAATAACCTCCATGTACAGTTCCAGCTCAGCTCACCACACCTGTGGGTTGATGCAGTTCCAGTCAAACAGAAGTTTCTCCCGTAATCACCCTGATAACAAAAAGGAATCACACTTGGATCTCTCAGCTTCTGTGAATGAGACATTAAGTAAAAACAGTTCCCTGAAGTTCCTGTCCCCCTGTGCAGTTGGGACTGTCTTGAACTTAGTCTAAAAGCTCAATTTCCACAAAACAAAAGTGCTCTCTTCTCTTTCTAGTGATGTCAGAGTGGGGTGTGTCCATTGATTGATGGACAAGCCGCTGCTACCTTGTTAAACAAATGTAATATATAGTTAAAGGTTTGATTCATTATTCGTTGGGGAGGTATGTAGAATAACTGAATCACATGTTCAGGCAAGTGACCACCCCCTGCCGGGGCGGTATGCTCCGGTCGATTACATAGTGGTGGCAAGTAATGTGTTCAAATTCAACGTATTCTCATACAAAGCCTTCTATGATACCTTATGAAGTTACTGCTCATTTTCAGTTGGTTTTCCTAAGAAAGCCTGTGACACTTGTCAACACAGTCTGCACAAAATAATACAAGTTAAGATTGTGACTACTTACCACCTCAAACAAGGGGTAAGTAGTCAGACGGCAACAAGAGAAGGAATATGTGTGACACTCACCACCAGAACAGGGGGCCAAGACCACAGGTGCCTTATAAATGCTGGCACTAATTGGGGGGAGGAGCCTAGCCTGAGGGCTGTGTTCACAACACGCTTCCTTCTCTGAGGAGCGTTCCCCACTACATATGCATTTGGAAAGCGCAACATACTCAGTTTGCCGTCACGCATATGAATATTTTGTAAGTATGTGATTTCAAACAGCCACAGTCTTTGAAGATAAACTCATGGAAACGTTGCCAGGATCTGAAGGCCTCCTCCCACAGTTATGAGCACTGAATGTTGGAATGTCTCAAGGAAGGCCAGTGAAGCATACACAGCCAAATCTCTGAATATTCAGTATGTTCCCTGGATTCCTCTAAGGCATGCTCTGAATAAGGAGGATGTCAACGCTGGAACCACATGGCTCACATTGTGTGTGTGTGTGTGTGTGTGTGTGTGTGTGTGTGTGTGTGTAGCTCCTTCTCATACCAGCTTGTCTTTAGTGGTTGACCCTCTTTCTGTACAACATGAATGAATGCACACATGAGTGAGTGTGGGAATGATTCAATGAATAGATGAATGAATGATGGGGCTGGATAAGTGGATGGATGGAGCGGCGTTTCAAATAATTCCTGCTGAACACGCATATTCAGCCATGCATCACACAACTCAGACTGTGCGTTCGGTTGCATTGTTTTTTGGGTGCAACCTACTTTTAAATTAAAAATGACTCACTGCATCACATCCAAAAAGCTCCAAACTGTCGGACACAAATCATTCCATTTTGGTGATTTTATTCGATTGAAAACTGTTTCGTTGTGCCAAAAAGTGACAGCAATGACATATTCGGGGATCCCTGATTCCTCATAATAAGTCCTAGAAAGAATAGCACGTTTTTGTCAGGACTTTAAATGACCACGCTCATCACACGCTGCTGAAAATATGTTTCTGTGTGCACAGGAGTGTTAATGTGATGGCCAGAGGGTGAATATTCAGACAGTATGACAAAACAAATACGTTTTCTGAATATTAAAGTATGTAAACATGTTGTAGTAGAAACACCAAATAAAAATAAAAAAGTATGAAAATGAGCACGATAGATCCCTTTAAATCATGCAATCACTCACTTATTTTTGCTGGTTTATCAAAACTATAGATATTATGGTAAAGCATAGGTTTTACATTAAACCAGATCACATGATGACATGATTGTTTGGTTTTATTGGCTTAGCAATGTAACATTATGAGTATTGATGCCAACACTGCCTTTGAAACTTAAGTTAAATAGAAGCTGATGAATGACAGAGATCAGAGAATATCTTAGACAGGACTGTGGGTAACTGTAAGGATCTCTGGTGTTTTCACTGCCCCTCTCTCTCTCTCTCTCTCTCTCTCTCTCTCTCTCTCTCTCTCTCTCCCTCTTTGCAGTCAAAGAAAGTAGGACAAGGCCAGCAGCTGTACTGTAAAACCCACAGGAGAGGAAGGGAAGTGCATTTCCTCTCCATTCATTCTTTATATGACCAGCACATTATGGTTATTCTCTGAAAATGCAATAGGATTTTATGATGCTATTGTGATGATGACCTACTGGAGCTGATCTCTTGGTGTTCATTTACCACTACATGGATAGTTAAAGGGGGCGGGGTTGTGGTTATATATTTTATATTATTTATAACTCACCTCTCCATTTTAAAGGGAGGGATCGTATATTTTCCTGCAACAATTATTCCCCAGAATCATCACATCTCTGTGTGCTTTCAGTTCAAGGCACGGAGCTTTGGTTTTTTTTATTTTGGAGACAATATACACTGAGACAGGGACCCTGTTGCTAGAGCAACCTTGAGGAAGAAAGATGGCTACAAAGGGGGAGAAGTAGGGCTTATTAAAATTGAGAATGCAAAGGGAAGGAATGAATGAGGGAGAATATTTGTTTCCAGTCTCTCTGTCATCGTCTGTCAGCTGCTGATTCTACGGAACTTTTGATCAGAAACAGTTTCAAGGTCTGCAGACTAAAAACAACAACAACTCTAATCTGCTGGAGTGCCTTTGGGACAAAGACTGAGCTGTGACTGGTAGCACAGTCTCTGCTCTCAAAACATACACAGGTTTCTATGAGCCCACAATGTCATATAAATAGCGTGCAGACTACCTCACACACACACACATACACACCACACACACACACACACACACACACACACACACACAGACACACACTTTTACAGACTGCTCTCTCCCGTCTCTGCTCTGTGTCAGCTTTAATCATGAACATGTTGGCCCCTGAGGCATTGTGGGAAACATCAGTAGACCTAGTTGTTGCATCTCAGTACCATTTGAGTATTTCTCAGCGTCCCTCTGGAGGATGTATGACCAAAGTCACATGTTACCCTTTACTGTAGTTATCAACCGGTGTTAATGTTGCCATCTTTTTTAGATTTAATCTTCAGATAGATGAGCTTATTAGCTTTAGTGACATCTTTAGCCTTCATGTTAATGGATGACAAGTTAAAAGTTAGTCGCTGAATACTTTTAGTCAAAGTTCTTTGATCAATTAAAAAAAAACAAATCAAGTCTCAGTCCTGGTTCAACTGTCTTTAAAAATAAATAAAAAAATAAAAATAAAAAAATAAAAAATATATATATATATATATATATATATATATATATATATATTAGTCAATCTTGTCAAGCCAAAACAATGTTTTTGTCATTTTAGTCAAACTTATTTCACATAAGATTTGATCTTATTATTATCTGATGGAAAACACAGGATGAATGATTAACAGTGCAGGAATGCTGCTGTAAAACCACAACTATACCTTTCTGCTTGTGGACCATTTAAAGGAACATGAACCCGTGGAGGTGTTGGTAGGAGTCAGGTTAGTTGTTCCCCCTTTTCTTTATGCTAACTTACATTAATTGGAGTTTCTTGCTACATAACTAGAGCGAACACACGATAGTGTTATCAATCTTTAATCAAACTGTCGGTAAGAAAGCGAATAAGTGTATTTCCACAAATTATGAACGAGGACTTTAATCCCTTGTTGTCTTGACCATATCAACTCCATACTACATTGTATATAATCATCAGTGTTAACAAAAACTGTGAAATAAAAATAAGAGTTGGCCACCTATTTAATGCATCAAAAATGGGACAAGAACTAAATACAGAGTAACTATGACTGAAGTGTTCCCGTTTTAGCCAACCAATAAAAATCAAATGACAATGTGAAAGACAGAAGACAGAAGGATGGACAAACAGACTCATTTTCATGCAAAGTCTTACGGCGAGCTGCCTGCATCTGAACAATCACACAGTGTAGCTCCTGATTAGTAAAACCATCTGTCTCTTGTTTAGAAGAGGATGTAGCTGTTAATAAATCAGACAGCTGTAACGATCTGTCTCTGTCAATACGGTTATCTCAATTCAATACAATTTTCAATTCAATTTTATTTGTATAGCCCAATATCACAAATCAAAAGATTTGCCTCAGAAGACTTTACAATCCGTACGACAGACGACAACTTCTGACCTCTGACCCTCACATCAGAACAGGAAGAACTCCCCCAAAAACCCATTTAATGGGGAGAAAAAAAGGAAGAAACCTCAGAGAGAGCAACGGAGGAGGATCTGACAGAAGTACAATAGATGTCACATGTGTACAGAATAAACAGCATTACAGAGTTACATCAGAGTTAATCCATAGGACAGAATAAAAGCAGTATTAGTAGCAGTAGATATCTAGAGTTTGGGAAACAAAAGCATTGGGACAGGCGGTGTGCATCACCAGTACTGTGGCTGAAAGTCCTCTTTGTTTGACTGGCTCTATTCCACAGACTGTCATGATACAGGTTGGAGCATAGCAGAGAACAGAGCTGCTGTCCTCTACTCTGCAACACCTGAGAGACACTGTGTGCATTTACACATGAGGAGCAGCAGTATAACATCATCACTTATTTTAGAAGTTAACTTCTGTTTATAACTTCAGCTAGTTTTGCTGCTTCAATGTCCCACAATATTTGCTGCACACTAACACAGAGGTTACACTCGCTCCTCTGGTCACGGCCGGACCTTATGTTTACCATCTACCCATTCCCTGCCAAGGTATTTGAATTGGACACGTTAGCCGGCCAGTTCCCGAAGGTATGTGGGATGGCGGGAATTTCAGGACATTTTTTCAGCAGTGCATGTCCTCAGTGTCCTTTGAAGTGGTAAATCCCCTTTGGCTCAGGGAGAATAAAGCAGAGACAACTTGCTGTTTACATGTCCCTGTCAGAAATCTGTCCACATATTAGGTCCTCTGTAGACTCCATACTGCTTGTTATGCTGCGTGAGGAAGAAGACTTTAAGTGTTTGGTCCTCTTGTCAGACCTTGATAGATCTTGGAGAGGCAGGGGTTGAGCTGGACGGTGGTCAAATAATACCAGGGGCAGAGTTTGCAATAGTTGAAGTAAACCTTGGGTCACACATGATTGGTGGCTTCACAGAGAAAAGAGTAAATCTTTCTGTCACTACTCTGTTATAACAACACAGTCTCACGGCAGCTGGTGAAAGAGTCACGAAATACAATCTACTGGTTTCATGCACAGGGACATGAATTTTCCATATTTTTTGTGTTGTTCGGAACAACATGATGTTAAAAAACAAAAGTTAGGTTTACGCAATAAAACCACTTAGTTGGCACGGCTTAAAATAACTACGTACAATTAGGTTCAGGCAACAAAACGAAAGTTAGGTTTCGGCAACAAAAACACGTAACTAGTTTTAGAAAAACCATCACGAACGTAATGTTTAGACAACAAGACCATAAAACCACAACGCGCTGTCTTGATGGTCCTGTGTTTGTTGAACCCATCCACGTCCCCTCCCTCCCTCCCACCATAAACAGACTTTTTGGATATTAAATGCTACGTCACTTCCTCTGACTGTTGCTTAGTCACATGGATGAATTTGATTTGCGTGTCCACCACCAAAAAGGATTTTCGACTTTAAATTGCCTTGTTGCTAAAATATTCTGTATAAATCATCTTGCCTTGCCTTTAAGTATGCTGAGACTGATGTCAACAATAAACCACAATGCAGGCGGGCAGTGAACAGTTGGGGGCTAATGCAGCTCATAAGTTTGCTGCAGTGACTCCTACTCTTCAATCCACTGGAAGATGAGATGTGGCAGTTGTGCCTGCAGCTATGAGATACAATTAATATTATAGTGCAACCCCCAAAAGTACATGCTAAGCAGGTAGGATTTTTGAGTGTTTTTGTTGAGCAGTATGTTCACTCTAGAGCCTCACTGTTTCCAGCTACACCGCTGGAACCAAAGCACCATTTCTTACCGCACTATGCAGAATCCATGCTTCCTTTTTGGTCCACTAATTCAACGTTTTTAAAGCAATTACACATTTTTCCAGCAGTGTGCAAAGAAGCTGCATAACTTCCTCGAACGTGAACAGTACTCCGGCAGAGAGACTCCAAGTTCTGCAAGCCTATCTTCAGGCAGTCTCATCGTGCAAAGTCTTCAAATGCAGCAAGTGGATGAATTTGATAGCCATTTATTCAACCCTGGCATCCAGGAAGCTGTTGAGTTCAGATGCATCCATCAGTGACACACGCTCTTACTTACGAAGGCACCAAATAGCAAAAACAGTGACATGGGGTACACCTTTTGAAAAAATGAAATGATATTGACAAAGTCATCAAATATTCATTTTGACCTTGGTTTACACTGCCTCCTTGGGTCCGGTCTGTCTTATGCAGTGGCGGGCCGTGTATTTTATAGCTGGGCCTTCAGTGCTGTCCTACTACAGTTGAACCACCTCCTAATAACCTCATTATGATTCCACAGCTACGGTTATTATTTGTTTCTAGGGGTTTAACAATACACGTATTCAAATTGAACCGTTTGGTACGAGGCTCACGGTTCGGCATGCATTATGAACCGAACAATACGTTTGAATATTACTATTGCATTTGGAAAATGCAGAAGCTTAAATTGTGGGAAATATAATGTTCTTTCGATGGAGCCAATGCGCTCAACATGGCAACCCAACAGACAACAGTAACAGACAACGTGCTGTCTGACACTCCCACCACAGAAGAACAACACTGTACTCTGGTGAGGCGCGTGTGTTCTGGGAGGCTATGCTAAACTAGCTTAGCAGGAAAACAACAGCAGCACACAGTACAAACTCTCCCCACAGAGTTTAGCTGTTCCCTACCGATTCAAACAGGGCTAAAGCAATCGCCACACAATCCCCATTTCTCCAGACCATAATTCTTGCTTTGTTAAAGAAAACAAAACCCCAAAGAGAGAATCAAATGTCCGACCCTAACCCAGTGCATGACGGGATGCTTCGTCATTAACGGACAATGCATATAGTCAAAATCAATGTAATTAACACAATGACAAGAACAAACTCACAAGAATGAGATATGACAACAAAGCATGACAAATCAATCCAGCAACACTGCAGCGCTAAAACAAGTATTTCACCGCACACTGAAGAGCACGAGCCATTCAAATATTGTTCACATCAGAGGGAACAATATTAACCATATCATAAAAACAACACCATATCATCAAGAGTGTCAAAGTTACCAGGGTAGGAAGTAGGAACAGGAGAGAGGAAACATTGTTGACAAGGTTACGGTTGGGCCATAGTGCACTAAACAAAAAACTGAAGATGATAGAAAACACCAGACAGGGTTGTGTGAAGGTTGTGGAGAAGAGGAGTCAGTTGAGCACGTACACAGTAAATTTGTTGGAGTAAATTTTACTGAAATTGAAAAAAGATTTACTCTAGAAAATATAACATTTGGTCCCAGTCTAAATAGAGTAAAATCTACTCTTGCCTCAGAGTTAACGATTGAGAGTATTTTTTACTCTATTCAGTGTTTATATTTAACTCTACATGGAATAGAACTAACTTTCACTCTATATAGAACTAACTTTCCCTCTATATA
>NW_022281139.1:0-13028 GCF_004355925.1 Anarrhichthys ocellatus | reverse complement strand
CACTCTCCCACTCACTCAGTCCATCTAACTGTCTGTCTGCCTGTCTCTCTCTCCCACTCACTCAGTCCATCTAACTGTCTGTCTGCCTGTCTCTCTCTCCCACTCACTCAGTCCATCTAACTGTCTGTCTGTCTGCCTGTCTCTCACTCACTCACTCAGTCCATCTAACTGTCTGTCTGCCTGTCTCACTCACTCTGTCTCTCTCTCCCTCTGTGTCTCTCTATCATACAGTCATTCAGGTCTTAGATATTTTAGAGGACTTTTCCCCTCTCACCCCCCCTCCCCCCATTTCAAATTAAAAGCCCCACAGAATGAATTCTAACTGGAATGCTTGTGATGAAGCCTCTCATTTTCGTATCAAATATTATGATTCTGTCTCCTCTCCCCCTCTCTCACCCACCCAGTCCCACCCTTTCGAAATAAAAGCCCCACAAATACAAGATTCAATCCAAGAGTATTAATCTGAAATGCAGAAAAGAGAGTAGCGCTATCTCAATTGAACTTGAATGACACTACCGGTAACATTGGCGTGTGTATATATTGCGATTTCTTCGGGCAGTAGAAGCCACACTGTCAAAATTTCTTTAGGAATTTTCTAGTTATTATTAAGACCGATGGATAATATACAGTGTGCTTTGGCAGTTTTACTGCCTTGTGCCACAAAGCCACACTGAATTAAGTTTTACAGAATGCAATGCCTGACCACCTTGTTCTAAAACATTTAAATGTCTTTTGAATAAATATTACCGTCATGACTGAAAACGGGGAATCTGATCATTTCTGAAATATATCCTCAAGTGCGTTAACTCGTGAAAAAAACTTATTCTTACATTAGCGCACATTTTGTACCCAGTTTAAAAAAATAAATAAAAAAATTCCTAAAACGCTTTAATCTCAATGCCAGATTGTGTCAAGTATCACTGTGATGGACTTTTTAAAAGCATATATTTTCACTGGATTAACATTTGTGGTAACATTACCAGTCTGGCATCAGCTGTGTAGTTGATTTAAAGCTTGATTTTTGAGCACTGATACGTTCAGACACGGTGCATCATTCACATTCATAATACCAGTTTCTCAAATGTGAGACTTACATTTTAGAGGTTTAATATACTTCAGCTCATGACTGTTCAACTATATCACTTAAAACTCACATTATTCACAACACAGAAAAGTATAATGGTCAGTGATAGAACACCTGATGACCATTTGTAGCAGTTTTAGATTCACACTCGAGTTCTCTTGCATCCTGGGATATAAAACCACTAAATATGTATTGAAAACAAACACTTTTATGAAGAATTTATTTGAAAATAATTTCCAGAAGTACACATCCAAGTGAAGAAAGCATTGAACACTCCATAGACAAAATAATGCATAATTCAAGGAACACAACTGTCCTGTTCCGCTGATACAATTAGCATCAACTACAGGTCATCATTGGTACTTATGAATATGTCTTCTGTGTCGCAGCATGAGACAACTGATGCGTCCACGGTCTGGCCAGAGTCTGTAAAGACAGACAGCATTTTAGAAACAAGGAGCATAATCTTACAGCATAACATTGAAGTCAATATGTTGATCAGAGGGGTACCAATCAGTCAGGAACTCTCAGACTGGAGATGTAATAAGAAACTCATCACTTCTCGATGAAAATATTGAAACTTAAGTTTTCAATTCTTACCATTAACTCCAGAAGCAGCAGGCAGCAGACCCAGCAGGACTCTGACAAGATCATAAACACAAGACAACATGTGCAAACACCACAAGACAAAAGATGATTTAGTCTTTTAAGCAGAGTGGACACCAATCAGTCACAACTTCTCACACTGGGCAGTGATATATAAAAACATTTCATTAAAGAATTGACGCGAGTCATTTTGAAACTTGTTGAACACAAAGTCGTTCTAGTGCTCACCAACATCTTTGGAAAGTAGATCTACAATTTACAGAATGTGGATTCCTTGTGACTCCGCATGCTGTAGAGACAGTTTGCTCTTCTGGCTGCATTTTACCATCAGATGTTTTAAACTACGCAGCTAATAATAGTTTGCCTCTTTGGAGAATTTCCTAATTCAAAGCGTCTGCCCTCTTTGTCTTCAACACTATTACTGACGCAACATAAAGTACATTGAGTTGTACATCATAAACGACCACATTGTACAGTTCAAACCTTATTAACCACATTTTGGTCACATGCTTTTGACTGGTGTACAAATTGCAAGCTGTGTAAATGTAGGATTTAGCTTCTGGGATGTAATCAGAGGTTGGTTCTCAGTCATGCCTTCACAGTCAGTGCTCTCGCCATGAGAACTCCTGCAGGTCACTTTACACCTGACACAAGGGATATATATCTACCTACACATTCTAAGCTAACCACTAATGTACATAGAATAATCTAGCTATACACATCTAGCTATAAACACCATTATATACATACACAGATCTACGTCTTTAATCGTTTATATACAGTGGGTACGGAAAGTATTCAGACCCCTTTAAATTTTTCACTCTGTTTCATTGCAGCCATTTGCTAAAATCAAAAAAGTTCATTTTATTTCTCATTAATGTACACTCAGCACCCCATCTTGACAGAAAAAAAAACAGAAATGTAGAAATTTTTGCAAATTTATTAAAAAAGAAAAACTGAAATATCACATGGTCATAAGTATTCAGACAAAAAAATGAACTGCGTTACCGCGCGATAAAATAATTGACGGCGTTAATTAATTAATTAATGCGTTAACACGTTATTTTTGCGTTAACTTGCCCAGCACTAAATAACATACATGTGATGCTACATCACGTCCCAACGAGCCACGTGGTGTAGATAAATGACCTTTGCAGCAAGCAGTTTGTGGATGTTTCGTCTCCATCTGTGAACCAGAGAAAGCATTGCTTTAGCATGAAGGGTTAGCTAGCAGGCTAACTTCATGTGGCCGGGTAACACGTGACCCTCCACGAGCAGAGTTCAGGATGGCATGAGTCAAGAAAAATAAATAAATAAATAAATACACTCATCATAAACTCTTCATCATATTCTTCCTCCAAGGAACAGACCAGCGTGTTGTATATGGACACGTTTAATATGAAGAAGTGTGAAACTACTAAATAGGCAAAAAACATACAATCGCATATTAGTTCTGATCAAACTTAAATACTGTGTATAGTAATAATGGAAACATACATTACTGTGCCATCTACATATATTCATCAGTTACATGTTGCACATGTCATCAAACTATTTCTAATTACAACAAACTAACAAAATAAACCCTCAGAAATACCTAAAGCTATAAAAGTAAATCATACTCACCGGCATTGCCACTCAGAGGGCCAGAAAATGCAGGATGGATGAAGATACTATTGCACTGTATCACTGTAGTACAACAGAGCCATGTTGTCACAAAACCAGGAAAGGGAATACACGCTACTTCCTGTCACATGTGCCACACATATAGCAGGTGAACACTGCATCATCTACACTTAACACTAGGCGGCAGTATTTGCACAGTGTGGGCGAAAACTGGCAAAAAAATGTAATACCATAACTTAACACTAGGCTGTATGATTGCTTCAAATAAAATACAAGTCATTGAGAGACACTGCAGGCAGCCACACCAAACGTGCAGCGGCCATTGCTGGAAGAGTTCAACAAGAACGTGTTTAACTTGTGTTACACACCAAATACTCCATACAACATCGAGAAGACACGTTGTCGTTCATGTTCAGTGAACAAGTTTAAAATAATGCGTTTTTGTGCCGGATGGTTCAGGACTGTGATGAACTCTGGTCGATGCGTCACTGAAACGCTGCACAGAAGCTGCTAACTTTAACAAAATGTGGTCTTGTAACTAAGTTGAGAAGTATCTCAATAAGTGATGCAATGTACTGTCAATGCATAAAGTATCATCTATGATAAAGTACAAGTTTCAAAGTGAAGGAGCTCTAACCAGCATAGTGAGAAGTCTTACCTCGAACAGAAGCCCTGTTGGTTCACTAAATCTGGGTGTCTGAGAGACAGTAACGTCTTAATTAAGTTAACTAGGATATTTAAAGTGTGCGTTTCACCCGTTGGACCCGAGAGCCCCCCCCCACGGGGGGCTGTTTTAGAGTGTGTAGCATTCAGCGTGTCGTAGAAAGCATTTTTCATAAAGAAATATGATTATTGCTCCAGACATATTAAATACCGAATTAACGGGAAAAGTCTGAGCAACATCATCATACCAGCCATTGTAAACACTGCAAACACAATTATACATGAACTAATATCATATCTGGAAGATATCTAGAAGATTTGCCACAATTTTGGCCAAAAATAGTATATAAAATTAGTATACAGCAATGCAACAGCTGGTTCCGAAAATCAAAATTTTGATTTTTATGACCATTTATGCTGGCCTGCTTCACTCAATCGAAGTAAAATATGTTGTGGGGACATGACTATGACTGCGGCGTGGTTTTAGGCTTGCAGCTGCATTATTTAAAAAAAATAAATAAATGTTCAATACAAGTGCTTTTTTTCAGGCGAACCTAGAAAT
The DNA here is from genome assembly GCF_004355925.1 of Anarrhichthys ocellatus. Taxonomy (NCBI): domain Eukaryota; kingdom Metazoa; phylum Chordata; class Actinopteri; order Perciformes; family Anarhichadidae; genus Anarrhichthys; species Anarrhichthys ocellatus. Next base: position 8,487 of record NW_022281139.1, on the reverse strand, counting down.
TTTTCAATTTGAGCTGTGCCATAAGTGTATCAGTTATTAACCAGTAACATTTACACAATTCAACACATCTCACAAGTGTTACCAGTATTCTAGCATCAAAATTATTAAAATAGACCTTGTAGTTAGAGCTGGGGACTCTCTTGAGTATGGCTATGCAATTTTCGAGCAGAGGCCTAAAAATAGGGCTAGGTACCAGAAGGTGGGATACTGTAGTAAAAGCAGTTCATTCACCAACTCAGCACTTCAGAGGGCCCACGCAGACAAACAGACTTACTGGTGATTAGAGGGGACCATTTATTTTTATTTATTTATTATAATATATTGATCCCGTTAAGGGGGAAATGTGTCTCTGCATTTGACCCATCCCTGTATATAGGGAGCAGTGGGCTGCCCATGACAGGCGCCCGGGGAGCCGTTGGGGGTTCAGTGTCTTGCTCAGGGACACTTCGACACATGACACGTCCCACTTGCGGTTTCCAGACAACCCTCTTAACCCAGTGAGCCATGGTCACCCCCTTTTAATGTGATCTAGAACTTGCATTTCATCCGGCGGACACAAACACGAAGCCAAATATTGGTCACAGAATTAGCAGAACTTAAATTAGCTGAGCTATTCTTCACTAAAATAAGAAAACAAGGATGTGTGTGGAGGTATGTGATCAGTTTTGATCATGCTGGTACCCTTAGTGCTGTTTATAAAAACCAGAACACCTCCAACACATCGTAGTTTGTTGTAAAAGGTCACATTTGTTTCATTCATCTCTGGTATGAACGGCTTGCTGAGCTGTGATGTGTGTAAGCGAGGTTCAGTGTGAGGAGAAGGACGGTCCTGTCACATGTAATGTATCCCTCCACATGCTCAGCCGGTCCTACAGTACGGCAATAACCTCCATGTACAGTTCCAGCTCAGCTCACCACACCTGTGGGTTGATGCAGTTCCAGTCAAACAGAAGTTTCTCCCGTAATCACCCTGATAACAAAAAGGAATCACACTTGGATCTCTCAGCTTCTGTGAATGAGACATTAAGTAAAAACAGTTCCCTGAAGTTCCTGTCCCCCTGTGCAGTTGGGACTGTCTTGAACTTAGTCTAAAAGCTCAATTTCCACAAAACAAAAGTGCTCTCTTCTCTTTCTAGTGATGTCAGAGTGGGGTGTGTCCATTGATTGATGGACAAGCCGCTGCTACCTTGTTAAACAAATGTAATATATAGTTAAAGGTTTGATTCATTATTCGTTGGGGAGGTATGTAGAATAACTGAATCACATGTTCAGGCAAGTGACCACCCCCTGCCGGGGCGGTATGCTCCGGTCGATTACATAGTGGTGGCAAGTAATGTGTTCAAATTCAACGTATTCTCATACAAAGCCTTCTATGATACCTTATGAAGTTACTGCTCATTTTCAGTTGGTTTTCCTAAGAAAGCCTGTGACACTTGTCAACACAGTCTGCACAAAATAATACAAGTTAAGATTGTGACTACTTACCACCTCAAACAAGGGGTAAGTAGTCAGACGGCAACAAGAGAAGGAATATGTGTGACACTCACCACCAGAACAGGGGGCCAAGACCACAGGTGCCTTATAAATGCTGGCACTAATTGGGGGGAGGAGCCTAGCCTGAGGGCTGTGTTCACAACACGCTTCCTTCTCTGAGGAGCGTTCCCCACTACATATGCATTTGGAAAGCGCAACATACTCAGTTTGCCGTCACGCATATGAATATTTTGTAAGTATGTGATTTCAAACAGCCACAGTCTTTGAAGATAAACTCATGGAAACGTTGCCAGGATCTGAAGGCCTCCTCCCACAGTTATGAGCACTGAATGTTGGAATGTCTCAAGGAAGGCCAGTGAAGCATACACAGCCAAATCTCTGAATATTCAGTATGTTCCCTGGATTCCTCTAAGGCATGCTCTGAATAAGGAGGATGTCAACGCTGGAACCACATGGCTCACATTGTGTGTGTGTGTGTGTGTGTGTGTGTGTGTGTGTGTGTGTGTAGCTCCTTCTCATACCAGCTTGTCTTTAGTGGTTGACCCTCTTTCTGTACAACATGAATGAATGCACACATGAGTGAGTGTGGGAATGATTCAATGAATAGATGAATGAATGATGGGGCTGGATAAGTGGATGGATGGAGCGGCGTTTCAAATAATTCCTGCTGAACACGCATATTCAGCCATGCATCACACAACTCAGACTGTGCGTTCGGTTGCATTGTTTTTTGGGTGCAACCTACTTTTAAATTAAAAATGACTCACTGCATCACATCCAAAAAGCTCCAAACTGTCGGACACAAATCATTCCATTTTGGTGATTTTATTCGATTGAAAACTGTTTCGTTGTGCCAAAAAGTGACAGCAATGACATATTCGGGGATCCCTGATTCCTCATAATAAGTCCTAGAAAGAATAGCACGTTTTTGTCAGGACTTTAAATGACCACGCTCATCACACGCTGCTGAAAATATGTTTCTGTGTGCACAGGAGTGTTAATGTGATGGCCAGAGGGTGAATATTCAGACAGTATGACAAAACAAATACGTTTTCTGAATATTAAAGTATGTAAACATGTTGTAGTAGAAACACCAAATAAAAATAAAAAAGTATGAAAATGAGCACGATAGATCCCTTTAAATCATGCAATCACTCACTTATTTTTGCTGGTTTATCAAAACTATAGATATTATGGTAAAGCATAGGTTTTACATTAAACCAGATCACATGATGACATGATTGTTTGGTTTTATTGGCTTAGCAATGTAACATTATGAGTATTGATGCCAACACTGCCTTTGAAACTTAAGTTAAATAGAAGCTGATGAATGACAGAGATCAGAGAATATCTTAGACAGGACTGTGGGTAACTGTAAGGATCTCTGGTGTTTTCACTGCCCCTCTCTCTCTCTCTCTCTCTCTCTCTCTCTCTCTCTCTCTCTCTCTCCCTCTTTGCAGTCAAAGAAAGTAGGACAAGGCCAGCAGCTGTACTGTAAAACCCACAGGAGAGGAAGGGAAGTGCATTTCCTCTCCATTCATTCTTTATATGACCAGCACATTATGGTTATTCTCTGAAAATGCAATAGGATTTTATGATGCTATTGTGATGATGACCTACTGGAGCTGATCTCTTGGTGTTCATTTACCACTACATGGATAGTTAAAGGGGGCGGGGTTGTGGTTATATATTTTATATTATTTATAACTCACCTCTCCATTTTAAAGGGAGGGATCGTATATTTTCCTGCAACAATTATTCCCCAGAATCATCACATCTCTGTGTGCTTTCAGTTCAAGGCACGGAGCTTTGGTTTTTTTTATTTTGGAGACAATATACACTGAGACAGGGACCCTGTTGCTAGAGCAACCTTGAGGAAGAAAGATGGCTACAAAGGGGGAGAAGTAGGGCTTATTAAAATTGAGAATGCAAAGGGAAGGAATGAATGAGGGAGAATATTTGTTTCCAGTCTCTCTGTCATCGTCTGTCAGCTGCTGATTCTACGGAACTTTTGATCAGAAACAGTTTCAAGGTCTGCAGACTAAAAACAACAACAACTCTAATCTGCTGGAGTGCCTTTGGGACAAAGACTGAGCTGTGACTGGTAGCACAGTCTCTGCTCTCAAAACATACACAGGTTTCTATGAGCCCACAATGTCATATAAATAGCGTGCAGACTACCTCACACACACACACATACACACCACACACACACACACACACACACACACACACACACAGACACACACTTTTACAGACTGCTCTCTCCCGTCTCTGCTCTGTGTCAGCTTTAATCATGAACATGTTGGCCCCTGAGGCATTGTGGGAAACATCAGTAGACCTAGTTGTTGCATCTCAGTACCATTTGAGTATTTCTCAGCGTCCCTCTGGAGGATGTATGACCAAAGTCACATGTTACCCTTTACTGTAGTTATCAACCGGTGTTAATGTTGCCATCTTTTTTAGATTTAATCTTCAGATAGATGAGCTTATTAGCTTTAGTGACATCTTTAGCCTTCATGTTAATGGATGACAAGTTAAAAGTTAGTCGCTGAATACTTTTAGTCAAAGTTCTTTGATCAATTAAAAAAAAACAAATCAAGTCTCAGTCCTGGTTCAACTGTCTTTAAAAATAAATAAAAAAATAAAAATAAAAAAATAAAAAATATATATATATATATATATATATATATATATATATATATTAGTCAATCTTGTCAAGCCAAAACAATGTTTTTGTCATTTTAGTCAAACTTATTTCACATAAGATTTGATCTTATTATTATCTGATGGAAAACACAGGATGAATGATTAACAGTGCAGGAATGCTGCTGTAAAACCACAACTATACCTTTCTGCTTGTGGACCATTTAAAGGAACATGAACCCGTGGAGGTGTTGGTAGGAGTCAGGTTAGTTGTTCCCCCTTTTCTTTATGCTAACTTACATTAATTGGAGTTTCTTGCTACATAACTAGAGCGAACACACGATAGTGTTATCAATCTTTAATCAAACTGTCGGTAAGAAAGCGAATAAGTGTATTTCCACAAATTATGAACGAGGACTTTAATCCCTTGTTGTCTTGACCATATCAACTCCATACTACATTGTATATAATCATCAGTGTTAACAAAAACTGTGAAATAAAAATAAGAGTTGGCCACCTATTTAATGCATCAAAAATGGGACAAGAACTAAATACAGAGTAACTATGACTGAAGTGTTCCCGTTTTAGCCAACCAATAAAAATCAAATGACAATGTGAAAGACAGAAGACAGAAGGATGGACAAACAGACTCATTTTCATGCAAAGTCTTACGGCGAGCTGCCTGCATCTGAACAATCACACAGTGTAGCTCCTGATTAGTAAAACCATCTGTCTCTTGTTTAGAAGAGGATGTAGCTGTTAATAAATCAGACAGCTGTAACGATCTGTCTCTGTCAATACGGTTATCTCAATTCAATACAATTTTCAATTCAATTTTATTTGTATAGCCCAATATCACAAATCAAAAGATTTGCCTCAGAAGACTTTACAATCCGTACGACAGACGACAACTTCTGACCTCTGACCCTCACATCAGAACAGGAAGAACTCCCCCAAAAACCCATTTAATGGGGAGAAAAAAAGGAAGAAACCTCAGAGAGAGCAACGGAGGAGGATCTGACAGAAGTACAATAGATGTCACATGTGTACAGAATAAACAGCATTACAGAGTTACATCAGAGTTAATCCATAGGACAGAATAAAAGCAGTATTAGTAGCAGTAGATATCTAGAGTTTGGGAAACAAAAGCATTGGGACAGGCGGTGTGCATCACCAGTACTGTGGCTGAAAGTCCTCTTTGTTTGACTGGCTCTATTCCACAGACTGTCATGATACAGGTTGGAGCATAGCAGAGAACAGAGCTGCTGTCCTCTACTCTGCAACACCTGAGAGACACTGTGTGCATTTACACATGAGGAGCAGCAGTATAACATCATCACTTATTTTAGAAGTTAACTTCTGTTTATAACTTCAGCTAGTTTTGCTGCTTCAATGTCCCACAATATTTGCTGCACACTAACACAGAGGTTACACTCGCTCCTCTGGTCACGGCCGGACCTTATGTTTACCATCTACCCATTCCCTGCCAAGGTATTTGAATTGGACACGTTAGCCGGCCAGTTCCCGAAGGTATGTGGGATGGCGGGAATTTCAGGACATTTTTTCAGCAGTGCATGTCCTCAGTGTCCTTTGAAGTGGTAAATCCCCTTTGGCTCAGGGAGAATAAAGCAGAGACAACTTGCTGTTTACATGTCCCTGTCAGAAATCTGTCCACATATTAGGTCCTCTGTAGACTCCATACTGCTTGTTATGCTGCGTGAGGAAGAAGACTTTAAGTGTTTGGTCCTCTTGTCAGACCTTGATAGATCTTGGAGAGGCAGGGGTTGAGCTGGACGGTGGTCAAATAATACCAGGGGCAGAGTTTGCAATAGTTGAAGTAAACCTTGGGTCACACATGATTGGTGGCTTCACAGAGAAAAGAGTAAATCTTTCTGTCACTACTCTGTTATAACAACACAGTCTCACGGCAGCTGGTGAAAGAGTCACGAAATACAATCTACTGGTTTCATGCACAGGGACATGAATTTTCCATATTTTTTGTGTTGTTCGGAACAACATGATGTTAAAAAACAAAAGTTAGGTTTACGCAATAAAACCACTTAGTTGGCACGGCTTAAAATAACTACGTACAATTAGGTTCAGGCAACAAAACGAAAGTTAGGTTTCGGCAACAAAAACACGTAACTAGTTTTAGAAAAACCATCACGAACGTAATGTTTAGACAACAAGACCATAAAACCACAACGCGCTGTCTTGATGGTCCTGTGTTTGTTGAACCCATCCACGTCCCCTCCCTCCCTCCCACCATAAACAGACTTTTTGGATATTAAATGCTACGTCACTTCCTCTGACTGTTGCTTAGTCACATGGATGAATTTGATTTGCGTGTCCACCACCAAAAAGGATTTTCGACTTTAAATTGCCTTGTTGCTAAAATATTCTGTATAAATCATCTTGCCTTGCCTTTAAGTATGCTGAGACTGATGTCAACAATAAACCACAATGCAGGCGGGCAGTGAACAGTTGGGGGCTAATGCAGCTCATAAGTTTGCTGCAGTGACTCCTACTCTTCAATCCACTGGAAGATGAGATGTGGCAGTTGTGCCTGCAGCTATGAGATACAATTAATATTATAGTGCAACCCCCAAAAGTACATGCTAAGCAGGTAGGATTTTTGAGTGTTTTTGTTGAGCAGTATGTTCACTCTAGAGCCTCACTGTTTCCAGCTACACCGCTGGAACCAAAGCACCATTTCTTACCGCACTATGCAGAATCCATGCTTCCTTTTTGGTCCACTAATTCAACGTTTTTAAAGCAATTACACATTTTTCCAGCAGTGTGCAAAGAAGCTGCATAACTTCCTCGAACGTGAACAGTACTCCGGCAGAGAGACTCCAAGTTCTGCAAGCCTATCTTCAGGCAGTCTCATCGTGCAAAGTCTTCAAATGCAGCAAGTGGATGAATTTGATAGCCATTTATTCAACCCTGGCATCCAGGAAGCTGTTGAGTTCAGATGCATCCATCAGTGACACACGCTCTTACTTACGAAGGCACCAAATAGCAAAAACAGTGACATGGGGTACACCTTTTGAAAAAATGAAATGATATTGACAAAGTCATCAAATATTCATTTTGACCTTGGTTTACACTGCCTCCTTGGGTCCGGTCTGTCTTATGCAGTGGCGGGCCGTGTATTTTATAGCTGGGCCTTCAGTGCTGTCCTACTACAGTTGAACCACCTCCTAATAACCTCATTATGATTCCACAGCTACGGTTATTATTTGTTTCTAGGGGTTTAACAATACACGTATTCAAATTGAACCGTTTGGTACGAGGCTCACGGTTCGGCATGCATTATGAACCGAACAATACGTTTGAATATTACTATTGCATTTGGAAAATGCAGAAGCTTAAATTGTGGGAAATATAATGTTCTTTCGATGGAGCCAATGCGCTCAACATGGCAACCCAACAGACAACAGTAACAGACAACGTGCTGTCTGACACTCCCACCACAGAAGAACAACACTGTACTCTGGTGAGGCGCGTGTGTTCTGGGAGGCTATGCTAAACTAGCTTAGCAGGAAAACAACAGCAGCACACAGTACAAACTCTCCCCACAGAGTTTAGCTGTTCCCTACCGATTCAAACAGGGCTAAAGCAATCGCCACACAATCCCCATTTCTCCAGACCATAATTCTTGCTTTGTTAAAGAAAACAAAACCCCAAAGAGAGAATCAAATGTCCGACCCTAACCCAGTGCATGACGGGATGCTTCGTCATTAACGGACAATGCATATAGTCAAAATCAATGTAATTAACACAATGACAAGAACAAACTCACAAGAATGAGATATGACAACAAAGCATGACAAATCAATCCAGCAACACTGCAGCGCTAAAACAAGTATTTCACCGCACACTGAAGAGCACGAGCCATTCAAATATTGTTCACATCAGAGGGAACAATATTAACCATATCATAAAAACAACACCATATCATCAAGAGTGTCAAAGTTACCAGGGTAGGAAGTAGGAACAGGAGAGAGGAAACATTGTTGACAAGGTTACGGTTGGGCCATAGTGCACTAAACAAAAAACTGAAGATGATAGAAAACACCAGACAGGGTTGTGTGAAGGTTGTGGAGAAGAGGAGTCAGTTGAGCACGTACACAGTAAATTTGTTGGAGTAAATTTTACTGAAATTGAAAAAAGATTTACTCTAGAAAATATAACATTTGGTCCCAGTCTAAATAGAGTAAAATCTACTCTTGCCTCAGAGTTAACGATTGAGAGTATTTTTTACTCTATTCAGTGTTTATATTTAACTCTACATGGAATAGAACTAACTTTCACTCTATATAGAACTAACTTTCCCTCTATATA
>NW_022281138.1:0-13064 GCF_004355925.1 Anarrhichthys ocellatus | reverse complement strand
CCTCTCTGACATTCACACTGTTTCTGCTCCACTTTGTTTCCTGCAGAATTTCTTCCTGTACTGTTATGGAGGTGTTGAGTATTTAAATTTAGCCGTCATGTCTTATGACCGATATCTTGCTATTTGTTATCCTCTACAATATAACACACGTATGACATTTAACAAGATTACTGTTCTTTTTGCTGTAACATGGCTTGGCCCTTTACTGCTGTGTGTTGTGATGACATCATTGAGTACCTCTTTACAGCTGTGTGGGACCATTATTGAGAAAGTGTACTGTGACAACTACTCCATTGTCAAACTAGCCTGCGATGACACTTCAGTTCATAACATCTATGGACTCATTGCTACTTCACTCTCGATCTTTTGTCCTCTCATTCTAATCTTCTTCTCTTACATGAAGATCTTTAGAGTTTGTTTCTCTGGTTCTAAACAGACCAGACAGAAAGCTGTCAGTACCTGCACACCTCACCTCGCTTCTCTGCTCAACTTCTCATGTGGGGCTTGCTTTGAAGTATTACAGAGCAGGTTCAATATGAACAATCTACCCAATACTTTGAGAATTGTGTTGTCATTATACTGGCTTACATGCCAGCCGGTTTTCAACCCCTTACTGTACGGGCTAAATATGTCCAAAATCCAAATCATATGTAAAAGTCTTGTCTTTGCTAAGATGTAGGCCTCTCATGTCAGGGCGGCCCAGCAGGTTTAAGGGTTTATCAGACACTGAGAATGCATTCGTGGTTCTTTAAGGTGTAAAGTATGACAATAGAAATGTAGCTGCATGACTGCTGTGAACTCACAAGCTGCCCTCTGATTGGATATATTAGTATTGTATGAACATTTCAAATTAAGGCACATTTCCTTGTCACACTGTTATGAAAAGCATTTCCACAAAGATGTATGAAAGAAAGTGATAACAATACGAGAATACGAGTTGTTTATTGAAAGCAAAGCTGTTTTAAAGGTGCTAATAAATGATATACATGATAGTCTCTCGATCTGAAAAACAAGAGAAACATAAAAGAGTACGTTTGATAGATGAAGATGTCAAAATTTCATATGTAATGTGTATTTAGCCAAGGTTATTTGAGCGCCTTTTCAACGTTAAACAACAATAAAAATTCTGGACAAAAGGCCGTTGCACTTTCACCATTGTCGGGTATTGGAGAAGCATAATCTACTGAGCTTTAATAATTTTAGATTGTTCTCAGATGTGTGCCTGGTCTACAGACTTCTAAATGGTTTGGCCCCTCCTCCACTCCATGACTTTGTATATACTAGCTCAGCAACTTCTATTAGATCAGCGAGAATATCCTCAACACGAGACTGTACAATACCATTTCGCCGCACTACTTTTGGACAATCAGCCTTCTCTGTAACAGCAGCACACCAGTGGAACACCCTGCCTGAAGGTGTGAGGAGCTGCAGCTCTATTAACACTTTTAAAGCCAACTTAAAAAGTCTTTTAAAAACTGCACAACACTGACCTCAATTCTTGTGGTCTTTTCTGACTTGATTTTATTGACACACGTCTAACTGCTGATTTCTATAGTAGAGACCAATGGACACGTCTAACTGCTGATTTCTATAGTGGAGACCAATGGACATGTGTAACTGCTGATTTCTATAGTGGAGACCAATGGACATGTCTAACTGCTGATTTCTATAGTAGAGACCAATGGACATGTCTAACTACTGATGTCCACAGTAGAGACCAATGGACACGTCTAACTACTGATGTCCACGGTAGAGACCAATGGACACGTCTAACTACTGATGTCCACGGTAGAGACCAATGGACACGTCTAACTACTGATGTCCACAGTAGAGACCAATGGACACATCTAACTACTGATGTCCACAGTAGAGACCAATGTACACGTCTAACTACTGATATCCACAGTAGAGACCAATGCACATGCAGAGCATACGGTCCGTCCTTGATTACGTCATTTTCTGCCGGCGTTGCATCAACCAGTTAGAGGTCCTCTGCAGGTCAAAGCTCTGTTAGTTGTCCTTGTTGTGGACATAAGGACATGGAGGACTTATCGTGTTTACTGTATCTTTAACACTAATGAGTCCCGGAGGAGCTCCTCTCTGTAGCAGCTTCATCAACAGCAGCTATTTCCATCAGTAACCAACACAAGGCCAAACCCAGAGGAGACTGTGGACACTCTGGAGCTCAAACCAGCTTCACCAACAGCCAATCAGCACTCACGCACTGCATCATGGGAGGACGCTCTGCTGTCGCCATGGTTATTACAGGAAACAGCAGCGTTTGTCCTCTCAGATCTAAAGAAGACTAAATGTGAAAATATAAACTTTATATTTTTGCTGGATACACAGATAAGAAATGTTAATATTCTAATATGAAATAATAAACTAAATGTTGAAAGTGTCTCCGTCACATCGTCACTACAGGAAGAGACGATTTCACATCATGACCTAACGGTGGAACTACAACTTCCTGATCGGTCATGTGATGTCACGAGGTCCAGCAAGAGTTCCCCCATAGACTTAGGTTGACAAAAAGACATCTGTAACTCAGAGAAATGTTTATTTATATATATCTATAATTATTTAAATGGTTGGGTTCTAAAAGCAGTAAAAAGCTGAAACTGCCGAGTTATTTTCCTTCCTGCGTTCATGTGAATGAGAGTATTTCTAACCCTTTCCCCTCCTCTGCCCTCCTCTCCTCTCCTCTCTCCTCTCCTCTCTCCTCTCCTCTGCCCTCCTCTCCTCTCCTCTCCTCTGCCCTCCTCTCCTCTCTCCTCTCTCCTCTCCTCCCCTTGGTCTCAGATGAATCAATCATGACTTCATAGTTTCACAATTTAATGTTTTTGCACAATCTGGTTAAATTAAACTCTTTATTGGAGGAGAGATTTTATTTGAGTCTTCTCTTTATATTTTATTTGTGAATCACACTGTGTGTGACGTCACTAAAACCTTTTCTTGACCAGATTTTCAGTTTTTTCTGTGTTTTATATTTCAATAAATTGAATCTTTCCATGTTTTCGAAGGTTAATTTTATAGATTCAACAATGAATGAAGAAAGATTTGGAGCATTTTCTTTGTCAAATGTTTTTATTGAACAAACTGTATTTAAGTTTTTAACCCTCGTTTGACCTCAAACTACTGAACCAGACGAGCAGAGTTCTGGATCACATTTCATTCTTTCATTTATTCTTCATCACTCTTCCTCGACTGGAATCCCAACAGTGCGAGTCTGAAGCAGAGAGGTTGGTTCAGTTCTGATCCTTTGATTTTGTTCTCCACTCTTTTCTTTCTTTTCTGACTTTATTGATTTCATTTCCTGTTCTGATCATCAGTAAAATGAACTCAATAAAATCCCTTTACATTTCTACATTTTATATTTCAGGTTTCTTTCTCACACACAATTCTTCTCTCCGTCTCAGTGACCTGATGTACTTTAATTAAGAGTCAAACATTCAGAAAGTTATGAAACATACGAGAGCTTTAAATGTGAACAACATGACACTTCCTCACTTCTTACATCAGAAACTAGAGAAGAGATCAATAGATGTGAACAGAAGTACAACACATTCAGTCCATACGATATAAATGATTGATATGATGAGAGCAGCAGCACTAATGATAACAGCAGCAGTGGATATAATAGAATCATCATCATCAGGAGCTTCACAGGAAGGAAGAACAGTGAAACCTTAAAAAAACATTTTCCTTTTCATCATTTTCTTTACACTTTGCCGAATCTCTTGCATTTTGACACCATAAATTATGGGATGCAGCAGAGGAGGGAGGATGAAGAAATTAATAGCTGTGAAAATATTCACAGCTTCAGGAACTCGGTGACTCAGGCGGTTATAAATGACCCCAAAGAAAGAGGCCACGGAGAAGTTAATGAAGGTCAGTAAGTGAGGGGTGAGCGTCTGCAGCCCTTTCATCTGAGATGCCCTCGAGCTCTTTAGGACCACCATGAAAATGTGAACGTAGGACACGATGACCAGGAAACAGGGGAACACGATCCAACAGACGGCGCAGCACAGACCGAACACATTGATCAGAGGCATGTTTTTACAGGAAAGGTTCGCCACGACCAAACTGTCACAGAACAGTTTATCCACCCTGTGTCTGCACAGTCGGAGTCTGGAGGTCAGAAGCACCTGGACGGCCGAGGAGGAGCCCAGGCCGGAGTAGAGCAGCAGCAGCATCAGCCGGACCTTTGCCGGAGTCATGAGGGAGTGGTACAGCAGAGGTTTACAGATGGAGACGTAGCGGTCGTAGGCCATCAGAGCTAAGATACAGAAGATACAGCCGCTGTACACGTTGATGAAAAACACCTGAGTCAGACATCCGGGGAGAGTTGCCTCCCTGTCGGCTAACAGGTGTGTGATGATGTGAGGACACACGGATGAACTGCCCATCACTCCGCTCAGACACAGATTCACCAGCAGAACATACATCGGCCTGTGGAGACCAGACTCCATGCAAACAACCAGAAGGAGGAAAAGGTTGATACACAGTCCTGAAATGTAAAGGACAGATATGCAAATGAGCAGAGCGGCGTTATTCAGACGAAGAGAGCCGTAGACGGTGAAGGTGACGAAGGCCAAAGACTCAGAGGTGTTCATAGTGAAACACAACACACTCACAGTTAGACCTGCATTAATGTCCCAGCATGCATTGGGTCTGACATCAGCCTTTTTCTTCCTCCTCCTCCTCTGAATTAGTCCATCACATGTGGCTGTTTTTAATGCTCTGATATCCATCTGTGGATTTTTCCTCTGGGGTCCTGAAGGCAACACAATGTTTCATCAACATTTCATCAGCTCTTAGTTGATGAAATGTTTGGATTATATTTCAAACATTTCATCAGCTGAGAGCTGATGAAATGTTTGACTGACTTCTGAATAGTTGTTCAGAACAAAATAAACATTAATAAGAGAAAGAAAGTCCTCCGTTTTGTGTCCATCGTCCTCCTCAAACCTTCAGACGTCCGCTCCGTAGGTTTGATACCGCCGCTGGACACACCGCTCGCTAACCACTCCGATAACAGCTGTTTCCTCCTCATGTCGGCAGTAGTAGAAATATAAAATGTAGAATTTAACTGAACAACAGCTGCTAGTAAAGACAACAAGGTTCCGTTATCCATGTTGAATTAACCTGCTAGTCGATCAGTATCAAGGCTGATGTTTGTTTTCTTCTGTCGAATCAGAGAAGGACACGCCATGACTGATAAGAAACATTCAAGAAGCAAAAGCGTCTACGTCATCGTTTTAAAAGGTCACCGTTTCCGCCCGTCCACACTACGAGGTAACCCGGAGCCCCGGAGATTTCAAACTTACCCGGCTTCGGCAGTGTTTCTAAACTCCTTCGTTTTTGGGGTTCGAAAACTCCGGAGTAGTGAGGATTGTGACGAAGGACGACCTCTATAGACGGGTTTCAGAGAAGCAGCCGAGCAAGAACCGCGCTACGCCCCTCTACTCGCGGATGAAGACGACCGGCATTAAGTTGGTTAAAAGGCTTTGCGCAAAAGGACGGCCGTGTCCGTAAATAGATTAAAGAGAAAGACATAAGACAACGGCAATACATCCACACATATGAAGCGCCACCATCCCAGTCTGTCAGCGACGGGGGCCAAGGCACAAAAACAACAACAAGGTATCATCGCGGCATTTAGAAAACCGTTTGTGGCAGAATCGGACCGGGCTAAAGCTATTACAACATCTATTGGGGTCTTCCACTTCAGTATGAAGATCGTTCCAGGCCTCTATGAAAAGGAAAAGACTGAGACAGCTCACTTCATAACGGCAGAAAGTCCGGTGCTGCAGACAAGCCCCCTCTGTGAGAATCACACAGACACGCATCCTGCACTACCCTTTCTCCACACGATGGATTCTCATCTTTTTGAAAAGAAATATCTTAAATATTGTGTTTTTTTATGTCAGACTATAGCCCAAAGTTATTTGATTTGCTTTCAGTGTTCTTGAAGTTATTTTAATAAAAAAATGTAAAGCAAAAGTTACATTTGTCCCCCCCTTGTGTAGATTAGAAAACCTAACATTACCATATCACAGCTATGGTTGAAAAAATAACAGGCATCTAAGAGTGCGGACAGTGACAGGTTTAAACTGTCAAAGTACAAGTGAGAGACACTAAACTGCAACACCAGCTCTCAGCAAGTGACTCTGCTTCTGTCTGGAGAGTCTCAGACAGATAACAAACCACAAGCCTAAACCCCCCACTCCATGAATGACCTCCGCCTGGCAAACGAGCTGAACGAGTTCTACTGCCGCTTTGAAAGACAATAGGACAGTCCTGACCCCATCCACCAGCTCAGCAGGGGCCCATGCCTCACAACCACTCACCATCCCAGATGTTTATTTTCTGTTTAGTACATCAGTTATGTAGTTAGTCCAATAAATATTTAATTTATAAAGAACTTGATCATTTGATTTGTGTGTAAATGAAATAATAGGTCCCTGTACACCATGACAAGAACACTGTAGCAAGCCTGAGGTTGACATATAGTTGATTAATATAACATTTTGGAGTTTCCCTATTTTTCTTAATTAGCTGGGGTCCTAAATTTAAAATAAAGTTAAATCATCTTACTTATATCAATGATGTCTTATCGCGGAAGCTGATTAGCATCATTCTTTTTCTACTAAATTATGGGTTCATGATTCATAATTGAGTTATTATTAATCGCTACATATTTTGTTATTAATTATTTATCAAACTGCAACAAACAATCACGCTACAGTCCTAATATAAGTACTCCTCAGTTATTGTTCTAAGGGTTAATGACAAAGCATTTTAGCTGTAAAACGTTTGAGGGAAATTAGAAGTGACAGGACTTCTGGGACACTAAGTCCAACTCACACTCTGTATTACACTGCAGGTGATGCAACTTGTCACTACAAGGTTTTACAAGAATACAATTTACTTTTGTTTTTGATATTTGTTTCTTAGAACTGTTCTTGTTCCAGTGTCAGGTTGTCGGCCTTGGTTTAGGCTCCTGATTAGCCTCCATTTCATTGTTATTGTTGTTGTGTTTTATGTTCATATTGTAATGTTCCACTTACGAGTCGGAGACAGAGTGAAGTCCTTGCAAGAGGTTTATTAACACAAACCGTCAACAGTAGTGCCGAGCAACTCCAGCGAACATTATCGGTCTTTTTACAGTGTGTTTCAACAACTCTCTTCTTCGTTGGTTCCGGTCTAACAACCTTGACTAGCTCCCAACACAGAACAGGTAACCCCCTCCTCCGCTCTGCTCTACCAATCACAGGCTACCTATCCTTGACTAACGTGTACAGTGCGTCCCGTGATTGGCCAGAAAGAGGAAAGTGACAGCCTGACCCCTCTATTACCAGCTGTTACTGTACAGGGTCGCTACAATACCCTCCCACTACAAAGTTCCTTACCCACAAGGAACAACCCAAGCAACGTAAACATTGTACATGAACACTCCCACACAATGCAGATGGAAAAACATGAGTACATTTTTAGGAAGATCAGGGTGGACTACCGTCACTTCCAGTGAGACCAGGGCGCATTCTTGCCCTCTCTGGAACCTAAAGTCTCACTCTTAACTATCTGCCATCCCAGATGGAACAACAAAGTCTCTGAACCGTCCCGGGGGCCTTCTCTGTCTTTATGGCTGGGCCGCCTGGGGGGTTGTGTCCAATGGGCCAGGGGGAGAGAAGGGGAGCGACTCAGACTCTCGTGGGCAGCTTCCGCCCTGAGGGTCAGGGAACCCGGACATGGGTGTCGTGAGGTTCCTGAGTGCTGGTGACACAGGCACTGAAGCCCCCTGCTTTATCCCAGGGGCGCTGGCCGGGGAGTGGGCAGGGGGAAGAGGCTGCGGAGGAGGTCCATGTGCCCCAGATGCCAGTGGAGAAGAGACCCCTCTGTAAGGGGCGAGCCTTTCTCTATGGAGCACCACTCTCCTTCCCTTAGGAGGTAGCTGCACCCTGTAGACGACCTCGCCCACCCTCTCCAATACTCTGCAGGGGTCGGCCCATTGATTGTCGAGCTTTGGGCACCGGCCCTTCTTTCGCTGGGGGTTGTAGACTCAAACCAGGTCTCCAGCCTCAAAGTGCTTTCCTTTTTCCCTCACGTTGCATTTTTGTCTCATGCCAGCACTCAGCTGCTGCTTCCGGGCAAAAATGTGGGCCGACTCGAGGTGGTTCTGCAGCCTCCGGGCATATTCAGGACCTGGGGAAGTGTCTGGCCGTTCAAAGACCATTTCTGCGGGGGTGCGGAGCTCTCTCCCCAGCATGAGGAGGGCGGGTGTACAGGATGAGGACTCTTGCACCGCAGAGCGACACGCCATGAGCACCAAGGCAAAATGCCTGTCCCAGTCACGCTGGTGCTGCGAAGTGAGGATGGCAAGCTGCTGGCCCATGGTGCGATGGAATCTTTACACCAAACCGTCACTCTGGGGCCGCAGGGGAGAGGTGCGAGTCTTGTGCATGCCCAATCTTTCACACATGGACGCAAACACTCGAGAATCGAAGTTCCTCCCTTGGTCGCTGTGTATGGTCTCCGGTACTCCGAAACAGCTGAACATGCCTCCCACCAGGGCCTCCACGACTGTCTCTGCCTCCTGGTCTGGGAGGGCGTACGCCTCTGGCCATTTTGTGAAATAGTCTGTGGCGGTGAGGACGTAGCGGTTTCTTTCGTCTGAGCGAGGCAGCGGACCCACCACATCCACGGCCACCCTTTCCATCGGTGTCCCCACTGGAAACTGCTGCAGTGGAGCGTGGGAGCAACCTGGGGGACCCTTTTTTGCCATACAGGGGTCACAGCGGTGGCAAAAGTCCTCCACGTCCCTCCTGCACTGTCCCCAGTAGAAGCCTTGACGGAGGCGACGGAGTGTTTTAGAAACACCGAAATGTCCAGACCCTGCAGCTCCATGCATAGCTTCCAGCACCACCTCCTGCAGGTCTTTGGGGACTGCCATCTGCCACCTTTCCTCCCCTGTTGCTGGCTCCTTCCACGCCCGCTGCAGCACGCCCTGACACAGGTGCAGAGATCCAAACTGAGACCAAAGCCCTTTGGTTGCTTTGGAGGACACTGCCACCTCTTCCCACGGTGGCCGCCGCTGTGCCTCCACCCACTACCATACAGGCTGTAAGTCTGCATCCTGCACCTGGTGATGTCTCCACTCTGCCCAGTCCACTGTCTGCAGCTCCCGGTATATGAACTCCACCTGTCGAACTGCAGCACAGCCTCCCTCCTCTTCACACAGTTCTTTCTCGCGGGTCTCCCTCCGCTCGCAGTAGCGGCACCCGTCTGAGGCACACGGGCAGCGTGAGAGTGCGTCTGCATTAGTATGGCATGCCCCTGCCCGGTGCTCCACATTGAAGTTGAAAGTCTGGAGCTCCTCCAACCACCTGGCCACTTGCCCCTCCGGCTCCTTGAATGTCATGAGCCACTGCAGAGCAGAGTGGTCCATCCTCACAGTGAATGGCAGGCCACACAGATAGTACTTGAAGTGCCTGATTGACAGCACCACTGCCAAGAGCTCCCTGCGGGTGACGCAGTAGTGCCGCTCAGCTTTGTTGAACGCCCGGCTGAAGTACGCCACCACTCGCTCTCCCTCGGGTCCCGCCTGTGAAAGCACTCCTCCGACGCCCGCTCCGCTAGCATCCGTGTCCAGCGTGAAGGGTAAGCTGGGGTCGGGTGGGGCAAGCACCGGAGCCTCACTCAGGGCGCACCGAAGGCTGCCAAACGCCGTCTGGCATTGCTCCGTCCACGAAAAGTCTCTGTCCTTCTGCAGCAGCTGAAACAGGGGCGCAGCAGTGCAAGCAAACCCTCGTACAAACCTTCTGTAGTACGAGGCCAGGCCCAAAAATCTCTTCAACTGTTTTTGGTTGGTGGGAATGGGCCAGTCGGCGACTGCCTGCACCTTTTCCTGCATGGTGCCGATGCCTTCACCCCCTACCTGGTGTCCCAAAAAGGATACCTCTCTCTGCATGAAATGGCACTTATCCAGGTGCAGCTTCAGGCCTGCTGCTCTGATCTTTCCCACCACCACCCGTAGCAATACCAAGGCGTGCTC
The DNA here is from genome assembly GCF_004355925.1 of Anarrhichthys ocellatus. Lineage (NCBI taxonomy): Eukaryota > Metazoa > Chordata > Actinopteri > Perciformes > Anarhichadidae > Anarrhichthys > Anarrhichthys ocellatus. The sequence continues at coordinate 3,007 of NW_022281138.1, read as the reverse complement.
GAATGAGTTACCATAAACCAGGATGTCGTCCAGGTAAACCAGGCACTGCTGACGGGGGACCCCTTCCAACACCTTGTCCATCAACCTCGCGAAGGTGGCAGGGGCATTACAAAGTCCAAAACTAAGGACCTTGAACTGCCACAGTTCCCGTCCAGTGCAGAAAGCTGTTTTGGGGCGGGCCTCCGGGGCGAGTGGCACCTGGTAATATCCACTGCGGAGCTCCAAGGAGGAGAAACAAGAGGACCCCGAGACCAGGTCCAGAGACTCGTCAATGCGGGGCAGTAGGTAGGAATCCTTCTTGGTTACTCCATTTACAGTGGCCTTCAAAAAGTCCAAACCCAGAATACATGGATCCTGCACTGAAGCTATCCACACCCGGTACCGTACAGTCGTCGTCCCCACAGATATAGTCAACAGACATATGCCTTTCATGGGTGCCAGCTCTCCGGTGACCGTGCGCAATCGCACAGCGGTGGGGTCGAACAGAGTCCCGTCCTGGACCATATCCGGCCTCACCAACATTATGCTTGAGCCTGTGTCCACTAGTGCAAAGCAGGGCACTCCTTCCACAGTGACAGGGACAAAACAAGAATCGCCCTTACTGGTATGTCCCACTGCAACGACAGGCTCGAAGCATGCGCTGTCATCTGCTTCTGGGGGAAGTGGAGCCTGGCTCCCCCGGCTGTGATGTTGGGCTCCTCCATCTGATGTTGAGGCTTGTGAAGACAGGGTTGGAGTTAGGGCCGGGGTCCGCATATCCTCCCTTATGTGGGCCCTGAGCCGTTTCCCTGAGACTTGCTTGACTTGGGGCACTCCCTGGCAAAGTGCCCTGGTTGACCACACCCCCAGCAGACCCTGGGCCCGGGGTGTGGCCGGTGTGTTTGCTGTACCGACACAGCCCTAATCAATTCAGTCACTTCAGTCAACCATGCTGGTCTCTCTTCTTCTGAGGGGCTCTGCATTGCAGCCCTCACAGCAGGTGGCCCCTCTCTTTGACAGTTTCCAGCCACTACACCCCACACATTCTCTCTCTCCACAGCCATCTCCAAGGCCGCCTGCAAAGACTGTGGGTGTTGCAGCTGTATCTGGACACGCAGTTCAGTGGGGAAGATTGCTCTGATGAACTGGTCCCGTGCCAGCTCGCTCTGTACTTTGGGGGTCATGTGTACATAAGCCCGTTGCTACAGGCTTTCAATGTCATTAGCTAATGCCCGCAGCGGCTCCCCAGGTTTTCTGCAACGATTATTCAGTTCATTACGCAGGAGCTCAGGCTGCAAACACTGTCCAAAATGCCTCTGAAGAGCCCCCACCAGCCCTTGATAACTACATCTGTCCTCCGGGCTCAGCAGCAGAAGACAGAACAGCGCATCGTCTGTGAGGCACAAAGCCAGCTGCAGTGCTTTAGTCTTGATGGACCATCCCCCGGCGTGGGATAATAGCTCAAATTGGGCCAGGAAAGCTTCCCAGTCAGACCTACCGGAGTATTTGGGTGTTTTCACCGTTGAGACTGATACTGGGTGCCGGGCGCCGCCATCGTTATTTCCATTGTCCGGAGAAATGGCGGGTAACGTTGATGAGGGAGCCATACCAGCGTCTCTAGCCATCTTCACCGCAGACTCTCTTAGGCGATCCCTCGCCACACTTGAAGCTCTCGTGAACTCTCTGGTTATGTCCTCCGACCACCCGCACGCTCCCTCCTCCTCCATGTCTCTCCTTTCCTTCTTCACCTCCGTCCTGCCGACACCATCCATGACCAACAGCAAGCTAACTGGCTAGCTCACTAACGAAGCTAGGTTAGCTCACGAACGGATTTGGCATTATGTCTACGTCCGTCACAAAGTCACTTCTGACACCAGTGTAATGTTCCACTTATGAGTCGGAGACAGAGTGAAGTCATTGCAAGAGGTTTATTAACAATAGTGCCGAGCAACTCCAGCGAACATTATCAGTCTTTTTACAGTGTGTTTCAACAACTCTCTTCTTCGTTGGTTCCGGTCTAACAACCTTGACTAGCTCCCGGCACAGAACAGGTAACCCCTCCTCCCCTCTGCTCTACCAATCACAGGCACGCACATTGACTAACATGTACAGTGCGTCCCGTGATTGGCCAGAGAGAGGGAAGTGACAGCCTGACCCCTCTACTACCAGCTCTTACTTTACAGGGTCGCTACAATATGTATACTTTTATATATATATTTATTATTTGTACATACGGAAAAACTGGAGTCAAATTCCTTGTATGCGTATGCATACATGGCCAAGAAAGCTGATTCTGATTACAGGGTCTTCAACTTTCACCTGCAGATCGATTTTTCCTGCATCCTCATCTTGAATTAAATCTAATTATAATTTTTGTTACCATCTGTGAATCATGTTTTTTGTATCAGTGTAAAGTTTTTATATGATAAAATGAATAAAAAATAGAATGGAAAGAAGTAATCTGTAAAAACCAGGTTGTAATCTGATTATTAGGATTGACTGCTGCTGTGGGCGACTCCCTGACCTGAAAAGGTTCAAATACAGAGAGCGAGTGTCTGGACGTAGTTTGGAAGGAGTCGTGACTACAACAGGTGAGCAGATCAATGTTAGCTTCATCCAATGTCTCAGCCTGTGTTTCACTGACTTTTAAGAATGTAATGTAAGTGTGCTGTATTTGTGATATTTGTTTTCATTCAAATTAATCTGGTTGGTGTTTATACACTGAGATGTGTTTGTATATTATTAATGATTTATTTCTCTGTCATGCATTTAAACTTGATTAACTTTCACAAAGTGTTGCTTAATTCCTGCAATATGCTCATCCATTGAGCAGTGCTATTACTTGATTTAAGAGTCAAAGTGAGGATGATGATGAACTCCACTCTGGTTTCATATTTCACACTTAGTGCCTACTTTAACACCGGGTTGTTTAAATACTTGTATTTCCTGATTATTCTGACTTTTTATATTTCCATTGTTGTTTCCAACCTTCTGCTGATTGTGGTGATCTGTATGAACAGAAGCTTAC
>NW_022281137.1:5449-13043 GCF_004355925.1 Anarrhichthys ocellatus | reverse complement strand
TATGTATATGTGTATGTATATATGTATGTGTATGTATATATGTATGTATGTATATATGTGTATGTATATATATGTATGTATATATGTGTATGTATATATATGTATGTATATATATGTATGTATGTATATGTATGTATGTATATATATGTATATATATGTATATATGTATATATATGTATATATGTATATATGTATATATATGTATATATGTATATATATGTATATATATGTATATATATGTGTATATATGTATATATGTGTGTATATATGTATATATATGTGTATATATGTATATATATGTGTATATATGTATATATGTGTATATATGTATGTATGTATATATATGTATGTATGTATGTATGTATATATATGTATGTATGTATATGTATGTATATATATGTATGTATGTATATATATGTATGTATATATATATATATATGTATGTATATATATATGTATGTATATGTATGTATATATATATGTATGTATATGTATGTATGTATATATATATATGTATGTATATGTATGTATGTATATATATATATGTATGTATATATATGTATATATATATATATATGTATGTATATATATATATATATATATATGTATGTATATATATATATATATATATATATATGTATGTATATATATGTATATATATATGTATATGTATATATATGTGTATATGTATATGTATGTATATGTATATATATGTATATATAACGGCATTAACGGCTTCAGCCATTAATGCACGACAGACTTTAATGTTTTAGATGTTTATTATTTAAAAAAACAAAATCTCCAATGCATTATCTGGCGATTAGGAAAAGTGTGCTAAACCTTTTTAGTTCTGAGCAGGCAGGTACATCGGCCTTCCCTTCTCCAAACTATCGTCATTTTATTTATATCTAATTCATAAAGCCACTAACACGGTCAAGCTCTATTTGGACGGCCGCTGTCAACAGGTCGGCACAGAGGCATGGAGCTCTGGAAGCAGTGAAGACGGCAAATCAATCCCTCCAGCTGTTAGGAAGATCAAATCTATTAGTGAGGCGTTGATCAGTGGAGCTGAAGGAGCCAATATGTTGACGTGACTCATTCTTTACTGGCACAATGATGCTTGGCGTCTCGCTGTCAGCCCAGCGGGGTGTAAAGATGTGAACAACCAGAGGCATGACTCGTGTTCAAGACACTGTGGCATGTGACACATGCTCATCGCCGTCACGTCAGCTGCTCCTATGCTCGGACTAAGCTGTTGTTTCAGAGTCCAGTGATCTCGCTCTGGATGACAATGTCTGTATTCTCTACCTTTGAACATCCACCAAGTGAGAGCCAGCAGGTGTTTAGTGTTGACGTGACCGAAGCTCCGTGCTGAGAAGCCGTTTGATGTGTCCCCTCCAGGTCTGACCCTGCTGATCCCCTACCTGCTGACCAACAAGAAGAGGTGGAAGGACTGCAAGATCCGCGTCTTCATTGGAGGCAAGATCAACAGGATCGACCATGACCGCCGAGCGTAAGTACTGCAACTCCTCCCTATCCGCTTTGTCATCCGCTGAAGGTTAACATGAGTAGATAGTATGATATTATAGTACATTTACCAACAGCAACATGTACCACACCTGCTGGTGAAAATTAACTTTTATTGAGTCTTTTGAGATTATTACATAAATAAATAATCATAATGAAATTATTAAAAAATATTTATTATTACCAAACTTTAAAAAAATATAATTTTGGCATACCCTGTGATAGCCCTGGTGCGTATGATTATAGATGAATGCCGTTACTTACTTTTATTCTTCCCATCATGTACACACACACATGCTTTCCTTTCAGCACCACTCTCCCAGCTGGACCAACACTGACACTGGGTTTGTCTGCAGAACTACAGAAGCTGTATGTTCTGTGGATGTCTGTTCACATGTCAGCCATAAAGTGTCCTGTGAATGCACATTTTCACTGGACAACTGTCAGCATGAATAAGATCACTCATGTTTGAAATGTGGTGCAAATGTACATCTCACTAGGAAAATGTGAACATTTCATGTTACGACAAAACAATCACGATTCACTCTTTTATCCTGACAATCATCAAAATATGCTAAAGACTAAAATGGCACTCGAACATACTGGATTCACTACTTTACATTTTGTTAAGAGTCAAATATGTTGTATTGCATCACAGATGGGACAAACATATTTTTCTGCGATCATCCTATATCCTATAATCTTAAATTAGGTAAATCATAAGCCCCCCCCTACCCAAAAACTCGACAGTGAAATCACTTCGAATGTTACATTAATGTGCTACAATATCATTACAGCTGAATTTATTGCTGTAAGGAGAGTCCATTGGTAGTCTCCGAGTACCGTTGCGTAACAAAACGAATAGACTCATTCAAATCCAAGCAGCGGCTGGTGCGACCAGTGTTTTACGGTGCTGCTGTCTGGTCCATCCTGCACGTCAGTGTCCTGATTTCACGCCGTGCTGTTAATGGTTCTACATTAGTTCCTCACTGTGTGAGAAACTAATGGACTTGTGCTGTGTGAAAAGCGTCAATTGCGTTACTTCACGGACTCGGTTACAGTTTAGTTGCCTTTACTTCCTGTATGTTTAGTTGACAGCAAGTTTCAAGTGTCTGCACACTGAACTGTGTAGTGGATTGAAGTGAACTGAGACTACTTGTCTGCATTTATAATCATCGTGGAAAGTGGTGAAAACCCAGAAAGCCTACCAGTATGGTCCTTTTTTACAGGAGGCTGCAAAATAGACCAACTAAGTAGTGGAGCCATCTGTTTGGACCAACAACACATCAAGTGAACATCCTGTCTGCTTTGTGGTTGTATTCCCTCTGGATTAAGTCCTAATCCGAAGATAGTATGCAACCACAAGCTGTCATTTCCTTGTTATTGTGCGGAGAAGCTTTTCCCATCAAGTCTCCTTACTGTTAACAATCTGTTTATTGATGTTACAGTAAAAGTTTACCTTTTTAGAAATGGCCTTCTTTCAGTGAATAAGAATATTGATGTCAATCTTATCTCATGAGATGGTAAACTTAGCTTAGCATGAAACGACTAGCCTGCCTCTGTCCAAAGTTTAAAAACGAACCCTACCAACACTGCTGGAGCTCTATGATTAACATGCAGTATCTTGTATGTTTAATCTGCAAATGAACAGAAAAGTCAAAGTTACCATTTGTGGTTTTAGGTTGAGTTACCAGCTGGAACTAGTTTTTGACCCACAACAGTATATCCATCCGCCCAGTATTTCTGTGCATTGCTCCAGCTATAGCATGAGTTACCAGATATATACAGCCGGTGAGCACTGTTATTCAGCTCTGTGCATGCACAATGGTTCCAAACCTGACAACCTCACTGCTTCAGGAAGCTGCACAAATCTGGCTGCTCTTCGCCAAGAAATAGGTCCATCAAAACCACAAATGATGGTTGGTCAGTCAGCTTTAGAGGAGTTGATCAGTATCTAACTATAACAAGGAATCCTTCATGTCCATCTGTCTGTCTGCATGTGTGGGTGTGTCCTTCACATATCTTGAGAACCGCTCATCCGATCTATTTCACACTTAGCGGAAGTGTTGCTGGGAACTCAAGGTATTGAATTTGGTGCAATTTGGAAACGCGACACGTTCAATATTAATAAACTAATTTTATAATGTTATGCCTTTATAAATCTGGACCTTTTATACCAGCACTTGCTACTTAGTTTGTCAATGAACTTAGTCAGCATCTGTACTTAGATCAGCTAATGTTAGCCAGCATTATTTCTGTCGAAACATCCTCAATATGGAAATCAAACCGTGAACGTTGGTGGGAAATGATCCTCCTAAAGCCGTAAAAGAAAAGAGCAGGGAGCAGCAGGTGAGTGATAGCCAATTTGTATCGCTGTCACGCTAGCTAATAATAAAGGCTACAGATGACGAGCATGAATCACTAAAGGTAATGTATCATTCGGCCACGTCCTGTATATACACCGACCTCTTACAGACCATACTATTGAGTCCAGCCAGTTCTAATCAGAGCCATTATTAATACATTGATCATGTTATAACTGCAGTATTATCAGTGATAATAGGTTGGACCTGCTGTGTTTGGTTGTCCCTTGTGTTGAGCTATATGCTGCTGACAGAGATGTGATCTGTTTGGAGACCAATCACAGGCCAGGCTAGCTGTCTCCCTGCTTCCAGTCTTTATGCTAAGCTAGGCTAACCATGTCCTGACTCCAGCTCTGAACTTAAAACACAAGCTTAATATCCATAATCTCATCTGACTCCTTGAAAGATGTAAAAGGATGTCATTTTTCCAGTAGGCATGTCTCCCCCCCTCCCCCACACCCCCACCCCTGTCTGTGTCTCTCATTGTCCCCTACAGCTGCCTCCTACCTCCTGTTGTTGGATAAAATTAGCTTGGTGCTATCAGCCAAGCCTTTTATCTCTGTGTGCGAGTGCACAGCTCTACGTGCACTTTGACATCCCCTTTGTATTTGTTTGACCATTTCAACCAATGAATGACACTTTAATTACTTTTTTTTTTTTTTTACCAATAGGAAAGTAGTTGCAGTATATATTTGATAAAAATCTATTTTTATAATTTTCCCCCTCATGATTTGTGATTGTACTTTCCTGTCTTCTTTTAATTCATTCACTTCAGGGTCACATCAAAAACATTATTTACCTCTGCAGAACTCACTTTCAATACTTTTCATAGTGAATAGGAAAATGGATATGTATTTTATTTGGCTGCAAAGCACACATTTGAGGTTATAAAATAAGTGTTATCAGCTTCTTTGAAGTCGAAGCTAAAGGAAATGAATGGCATACAAAGAATGCCACAGTGCTCCCAGTAAAGCCTGTCCCACCTGCCTCCACCCTCATTTAAAGCCTTCAGGATGACTCGGCGCTTTATCTCTGTCCACACTACCTTGGATTGAAAATGTCTTGCAGCTGGTTTCCAGTATTTTTCTCAAAGCTCTCTTCTTTTGCTTTTCCCGTGCAGGATGGCCACTCTGCTGAGCAAGTTCAGGATAGACTTCTCAGACATCACCGTGCTGGGAGACATAAACACCAAGCCCAAGAAGGAGCAGTAAGTCTTTAACCATCTTCACAACCATTCTTCAGAAGTAACGTTTTTACTCCACTAGTAGAAGACACTGTAACTGATTAGTGAATGAAATCAAACTTCTTCATGATTCTTTTGTACTGATGGGATTAGTGCTGTGGACCTGAACATTATATTATTTACGTGTATCAAGGAAGCAGGTAAGCATTGAAGAAGTGTTGCGTTAGCATTATTCTCGGAGCAGGGGGACATTAGTGATGAAGACTAGTCTCCAGTGAAGGCTGCTTCTCTCTGTTGACCTCGACCACTAGAACAAAACCTGCTCAACTCACACAACCTCCCCAGTTTCATTTGGAAGTGAAAACAAATGTAAAATTACTTCAAATGTCCATTATCATTTTCCATCACGTTGTCAAATTGGGTGTATGCACATCTACGTTAAGTAGGGGGGGTCAAAGTTGAACCTGGAAGTAGCTATGGAAGATTGAATGGGTGTATACAGGATGGTATTCAATTCCAAAGAAGTCATTTTTATAACGTGGTTAATACAGTTTTTGGAAGCTTCTTTGTCATTAGCCGTGTTTCCATTCGCATATTTCAGAGTATTTTGAAGTATCGCATTAGAAAAGCTGTGTGCTAACGTCAAAATTTGATTGAACTTCCTCAATTGCACAAAAACGTTTTTACACTCCATTCAGGTGTTATTTACCTTTGATGAAAAGGAGTTGATGTGCTAAATGGGATATGGAGACGGCTTTGACGAACAAATTCCTGAATATTCCAAGAAAGCAAGAATGTTTGTTTTTGTCTCCGGACGTCGGTAGAATCAGACAATCGGACCAATGAGCTCAGGTTACATCAGTCTGCTTTGAACAGAAAACGATCATATTTAGATGACATTAGGAAGGGTTGACTGGTATTCTCCACATTGTTCATGTGGATCCATAACAGTTTTGCTTCATCTTTTTGCTGTAACTTTAAGTAATCATTCCGATTACAATTTTATTTGCAATGAGGGATTATTTACTAACATTTCAGCTCTTTCAGTCTAACCTTAAAATAACAGGGACTGGACTGGACCTGGCAGTCTTTGTATCGATAGCGCCATCATAATTGATGAAAACGACAGAACCACAGAAATACGAATCAAGTTACCGGGTTAGGCTTTTAATCTCTGTTTGATTTGACCTTGTAATTTATTAGACTGAACCACTGAAACCTGTTCAGTTCTATCTCATCTTCTGTTGTCGCATAAAAACAATTGATTGAGTGAGCACAATCTAAGTGTGTTCTTTAAGGCTGGCATGAACTAACATGAGGCTGTCGCTGTGCAGCGTGTCGGCCTTCGAGGAGATGATCGAGCCGTATCGGCTGAAGGAAGACGACATGGAGCAGGAGGCGGCCGAGAGGCTGAAGGACAGCGAGCCCTGGAGGATCACCGACAACGAACTGGAGCTCTACCGCGCCAAGGTCAGCACCTTTCTTTTCATTTCAGGAGTCTAAAGACTTTGTCCATGCTGAGCAAAGTTCTGAATGATTACATCATCTCACAAAAGAAGCGGTCAGCGGAGTGAGAAACCTCGGGTTTGTTTTAGGTTCTGACTTTGATTTTAAAGCTCATTTTAATTTGTTGACCATTTAATCATTTGCGCAGTACAGCGCTGATGAGGCCTCTGCTGAGCCAGAAAGATGCAGAAAAGCTTGTTCATGCTCTAGTTTCTAGTCGACTACTGTAACACTTTGTTTACTGGCCTAAGCTACAGTCCATTCAGAGTGCTGCTGCCAGGGTTTCTATCAAAAAACTCAAATGAGCGATGATAGAACTCCTGTTTTATGCAACCGACACAGGCTCCCTGTAGCCACGCCCCCTTTTATATCACAGACTCCCCATTGTTTTCTGATCCTGCAGGAACCCTAAGATCTTCACAGCTGCCCTTTAAACTGTTCTCAAAGTCACCACAGAAACCTCTGATTCTACTTCCAGCCACTGCGCTCTCAACACTTTCAAATGTATGACTTGCTGACTCACTGGACAGTTTTAAACAACGAATCAAAGCGCATCGTTTTAATATTGCCTATAATTAGCTGCTGTCTGTTTTACATCTTATATGATTTTTTTTGGTAATCATATAATATTTAAATGTTCTCCCTTCCTCTTCCTCTTCGTGTATGGTTTTTAAACTGCTGAATTGTGAAGCATTTGTCCTGCATCCTGTGCCTGAAAGTTGTTGCGTCAAATTCATTCTTACTAATCCACTGCAGCCCGATGTGGCCGGCTCTACAAACAGAGTAGACGGGCTGCTGTGGCTCTGAGTCGGTGCTGCAGCGGCTCGTGATGGTTGTCTGGTAAGCTGATACCTGAATGTTTCAACCTGTACCTCTGTTTGTTTTGCTCCTCAGACTAATCGTCAGATCAGACTCAACGAGCTGCTGAAGGAGCACTCAAGCACAGCCAACCTCATCGTCATGTAAGCTGTGTGTGTGTGTGTGTGTGTGTGTGTGTGTGTGTGTGTGTGTGTGT